>NW_027308376.1:17500-55000 GCF_047496885.1 Scyliorhinus torazame | reverse complement strand
CAGTACTGACCCTCTGACAATGCAGCACTCCCTCAGTACTGACCCTCTGACAGTGCGGCACTCCCTCAGTACTGACCCTCTGACAGTGCGGCACTCCCTCAGTACTGACCCTCTGACAGTGCAGCACTCCCTCAGTACTGACCCTCTGACAGTGCGGCACTCCCTCAGTACTGACCCTCTGACAGTGCAGCAATCCCTCAGTACTGACCCTCTGACAGTGCAGCACTCCCTCAGTACTGACCCTCTGACAGTGCAGCACTCCCACAGTACTGACCCTCTGACAGTGCAGCACTCCCTCAGTACTGACCCTCTGACAGTGCAGCACTCCCACAGTACTGACCCTCTGACAGTGCAGCACTCCCTCAGTACTGACCCGCTGACAGTGCGGCACTCCCTCAGTACTGACCCTCTGACAGTGCGGCATTCCCTCAGTACTGACCCTCTGACAGTGCGGCGCTCCCTCAGTACTGACCCTCTGACAGTGCGGCACTCCCTCAGTACTGACCCTCTGACAGTGCGGCACTCCCTCAGTACTGACCCTCTGACAGTGCGGCACTCCCTCAGTACTGACCCTCTAACAGTGCAGCACTCCCTCAGTACTGACCCTCTGACAGTGCAGCACTCCCTCAGTACTGACCCTCTGACAGTGCGGCGCTCCCTCAGTACTGACCCTCTGACAGTGCTGCACTCGCTCAGTACTGACCCTCTGACAGTGCGGCACTCCCTCAGTACTGACCCTCTGACAGTGCAACACTCCCTCAGTACTGACCCGCTGACAGTGCGGCACTCCCTCAGTACTGATCCTCTGACAGTGCAGCACTCCCTCAGTACTGACCCTCTGACAGTGCAGCACTCCCTCAGTACTGACCCTCTGACAGTGCGGCACTCCCTCAGTACTGACCCTCTGACAGTGCGGCACTCCCTCAGTACTGACCCTCTGACAGTGCGGCACTCCCTCAGTACTGACCCTCTGACAGTGCGGCGCTCCCTCAGTACTGACCCTCTGACAGTGCAACACTCCCTCAGTACTGACCCTCTGACAGTGCAGCACTCCCTCAGTACTGACCCTCTGACAGTGCTGCACTCCCTCAGTACTGACCCTCTGACAGTGCAACACTCCCTCAGCACTGACCCTCTGGCAGTGCGGCACTCCCTCACTACTGACCCTCTGACAGTGCTGCACTCCCTCAGTACTGACCCTCTGACAGTGCAACACTCCCTCAGTACTGACCCTCTGACAGTGCAGCACTCCCTCAGGACTGACCCTCTGACAGTGTGGCACTCCCTCAGTACTGACCCTCTGACAGTGCGGCACTCCCTCAGTACTGACCCTCTGACAGTGCGGCATTCCCTCAGTACTGACCCTCTGACAGTGCGGCACTCCCTCAGTACTGACCCTCTGACAGTGCGGCACTCCCTCAGTACTGACCCTCTGACAGTGCGGCACTCCCTCAGTACTGACCCTCTGACAGTGCGGCACTCCCTCAGTACTGACCCTCTGACAGTGCAGCACTCCCTCAGTACTGACCCTCTGACAGTGCGGCACTCCCTCAGTACTGACCCTCTGACAGTGCGGCGCTCCCTCAGTACTGACCCTCTGACAGTGCGGCACTCCCTCAGTACTGACCCTCTGACAGTGCGGCACTCGCTCAGTACTGACCCTCTGACAGTGCGGCACTCCCTCAGTACTGACCCTCTGACAGTGCGGCACTCCCTCAGTACTGACCCTCTGACAGTGCGGCACTCCCTCAGTACTGACCCTCTGACAGTGCAGCACTCCCTCAGTACTGACCCTCTGACCGTGCGGCACTCCCTCAGTACTGACCCTCCGACAGTGCAGCGCTCCCTCAGTACTGACCCTCTGGCAGTGCAGCACTCCCTCAGTACTGACCCTCTGACAGTGCGGCACTCGCTCAGTACTGACTCTCTGACAGTGCAGCACTCCCTCAGTACTGACCCTCTGACAGTGCAGCACTCCCTCAGTACTGACCCTCTGACAGTGCGGCACTCCCTCAGTACTGACCCTCTGACAGTGCGGCACTCCCTCAGTACTGACCCTCTGACAGTGCGGCACTCCCTCAGTACTGACCCTCTGACAGTGCGGCACTCCCTCAGTACTGACCCTCTGACAGTGCGGCACTCCCTCAGTACTGACCCTCTGACAGTGCGGCACTCCCTCAGTACTGACCCTCTGACAGTGCGGCACTCCCTCAGTACTGACCCTCTGTCAGTGCGGCACTCCCTCAGCACTGACCCTCTGACAGTGCGGCACTCCCTCAGTACTGACCCTCTGACAGTGCGGCACTCCCTCAGTACTGACCCTCTGACAGTGCGGCACTGCCTCAGTACTGACCCTCTGACAGTGCGGCACTCCCACAATACTGACCCTCTGACAGTGCAGCGCTCCCTCAGTACTGACCCTCTGACCATGCGGCACTCCCTCAGTGCTGACCATCTGACAGTGCGGCACTCCCTCAGTACTGACCCTCTGACAGTGCGTCACTCCCTCAATACTGACCCTCTGACAGTGCGGCACTCCCTCAGTACTAACCCTCTGACCATGCGGCACTCCCTCAGTGCTGACCATCTGACAGTGCGGCACTCCCTCAGTACTGACCCTCTGACCATGCGGCACTCCCTCAGTACTGACCCTCTGACAGCGCTGCACTCCCTCAGTACTGACCCTCTGACCATGCGGCACTCCCTCAGTACTGACCCTCTGACAGCGCTGCACTCCCTCAGTACTGACCCTCTGACCATGCGGCACTCCCTCAGTACTGACCCTCTGACAGTGCGGCACTCCCTCAGCACTGACCCTCTGACAGTGCGGCACTCCCTCAGTACTGACCCTCTGACAGTGCAGCACTCCCTCAGTACTGACCCTCTGACAGTGCGGCACTCCCTCAGTACTGACCCTCTGACAATGCGGCACTCCCTCAGTACTGACCCTCTGACAGTGCGGCACTCCCTCAGTACTGACCCTCTGACAGTGCGGCACTCCCTCAGTACTGACCCTCTGACAGTGCGGCACTCCCTCAGTACTGACCCTCTGACAGTGCGGCACTCCCTCGGTACTGACCCTCTGACAGTGCGGCACTCCCGCAGTACTGACCCTCTGACAGTGCGGCACTCCCTCAGTACTGACCCTCTGACAGTGCGGCGCTCCCTCAGTACTGACCCTCTGATAGTGCGGCACTCCCTCAGTACTGACCCTCTGACAGTGCAGCACTCCCTCAGTACTGACCCTCTGACAGTGCGGCACTCCCTCAGTACTGACCCTCTGACAGTGCGGCACTCCCTCAGTGCTGACCACCTGACAGTGCGGCACTCCCTCAGTACTGCCCCTCTGACAGTGAGGCACTCCCTCAGTACTGACCCTCTGACAGTGAGGCACTCCCTCAGTACTGACCCTCTGACAGTGCGGCACTCCCTCAGTACTGACCCTCTGACAGTGCGGCACTCCCTCAGTACTGACCCTCTGACAGTGCAGCACTCCCTCAGTACTGACCCTCTGACAGTGCGGCGCTCCCTCAGTACTGACCCTCTGACAGTGCGGCACTCCCTCAGTACTGACCCTCTGACAGTGCGGCACTCCCTCAGTGCTGACCATCTGACAGTGCGGGGCTCCCTCAGTACTGACACTCTGACAGTGCGGCGCTCCCTCAGTACTGACCCTATGACAGTGCAGCACTCCCTCAGTACTGACCCTCTGACAGTGCAGCACTCCCTCAGTACTGACCCGCTGACAGTGCAGCACTCCCTCAGTACTGACCCTCTGACAGTGCAGCGCTCCCTCAGTACTGACCCTCTGACCATGCGGCACTCCCTCAGTGCTGACCATCTGACAGTGCGGGGCTCCCTCAGTACTGACCCTCTGACAGTGCAGCACTCCCTCAGTACTGACCCTCTGACAGTGCGACACTCCCTCAGTACTGACCCTCTGACAGTGCGGCACTCCCTCAGTACTGACCCTCTGACAGTGCGGCGCTCCCTCAGTACTGACCCTCTGACAGTGCGGCACTCCCTCAGTACTGACTCTCTGACAGTGCGGCACTCCCTCAGTACTGACCCTCTGACAGTGCGGCACTCCCCCAGTACTGACCCTATGACAGTGCAGCACTCCCTCAGTACTGACCCTCTGACAGTGCGGCGCTCCCTCAGTACTGACTCTCTGACAGTGCGGCACTCCCTCAGTACTGACCCTCTGACAGTGCGGCACTCCCTCAGTACTGACCCTCTGACAGTGCAGCGCTCCCTCAGTACTGACCCTCTGACCATGCGGCACTCCCTCAGTGCTGACCATCTGACAGTGCAGCACTCCCTCAGTACTGACCCTCTGACAGTGCGGCACTCCCTCAGTACTGACCCTCTGACAGTGCGGCACTCCCTCAGTACTGACCCACTGACAGTGCAGCACTCCCTCAGTACTGACCCTCTGACAGTGCGGCACTCCCTCAGTACTGACCCTCTGACAGTGCGGCACTCCCTCAGTACTGACCCACTGACAGTGCGGCACTCCCTCAGTACTGACCATCTGACAGTGCGGCGCTCCCTCAGTACTGACCCTATGACAGTGCAGCACTCCCTCAGTACTGACCCTCTGACAGTGCGGCACTCCCTCAGTCCTGACCCTCTGACAGTGCAGCACTCCCTCAGTACTGACCCTATGACAGTGCAGCACTCCCTCAGCACTGACCCTCTGACAGTGCAGCACTCCCTCAGTACTGACCCTCTGACAGTGCAGCACTCTCTCAGTACTGACCCTCTGACAGTGCGGCACTCCCTCAGTACTGACCCTCTGACAGTGCAGCACTCCCTCAGTACTGACCCTCTGACAGTGCGGCACTCCCTCAGTACTGACCCTCTGACAGTGCGGCACTCCCCCAGTACTGACCCTCTGACAGCGCGGCACTCCCTCAGTACTGACCCTCTGACAGTGCGGCACTCCCTCAGTACTGACCCTCTGACAGTGCGGCACTCCCCCAGTACTGACCCTCTGACAGCGCGGCACTCCCTCAGTACTGACCCTCTGACAGTGCGGCACTCCCTCAGTACTGACCCTCTGACAGTGCGGCACTCCCTCAGTACTGACCCTCTGACAGTGCGGCGCTCCCTCAGTACTGACCCTCTGACAGTGCAGCACTCCCTCAGTACTGACCCTCTGACAGTGCAGCACTCCCTCAGTACTGACCCTCTGACAGTGCGGCACTCCCTCAGTACTGACCCTCTGACAGTGCGGCACTGCCTCAGTACTGACCCTCTGACAGTGCGGAACTCCCTCAGTACTGACCCTCTGACAGTGCGGCACTCCCTCAGTACTGACCCTCTGACATTGCAGCGCTCCCTCAGTACTGACCCTCTGACAGTGCAGCACTCCCTCAGTACTGACCCTCTGACAGTGCGGCACTCCCTCAGTACTGACCCTCTGACAGTGCAGCGCTCCCTCAGTACTGACCCTCTGACAGTGCAGCACTCCCTCAGTACTGACCCTCTGACAGTGCGGCACTCCCTCAGTACTGACCCTCTGACAGTGCGGCACTCCCTCAGTACTGACCCTCTGACAGTGCGGCACTCCCTCAGTACTGACCCTCTGACAGTGCAGCACTCCCTCAGTACTGACCCTCTGACAGTGCGGCACTCCCTCAGTACTGACCCTCTGACAGTGCGGCGCTCCCTCAGTACTGACCCTCTGACAGTGAGCCACTCCCTCAGTACTGACCCTCTGACAGTGCGGCACTCCCTCAGTACTGACCCTCTGACAGTGCAGCACTCCCTCAGTACTGACCCTCTGACAGTGCGGCGCTCCCTCAGTACTGACCCTCTGACAATGCGGCACTCCCTCAGTACTGACCCTCTGACAGTGCGCCGCTCCCTCAGTACTGATCCTCTGACAGTGCGGCGCTCCCTCAGTACTGACCCTCTGACAGTGCGGCGCTCCCTCAGTACTGACCCTCTGACAGTACGGCACTCCCTCAGTACTGAATCTCTGACAGTGCGGCACTCCCTCAGTACTCACCGTTCCAGACAGAATATCCAACGCGTACTCGTAGAAGCTGACCAGTCCCTGGCGTGTGGGATCGTACTCTGTACAATTTCCACCCTGCGGAGGGGGGGCTGAAATTCAAATGACAAACATGTGTCGTGTGAGAGCAACTTTAAGAAATGGGTGTGTATAAAATAGCTGTAGTGGATGTACCTTTAAGAAGTGGGTGTTAATCAGTGATGTCGGAAAGTGGGTGGGGCTGGGCTGTCTGTCAGCTTCTTACTCTCGTTTTAGGCTATTTGCTTCAGGGTGTGTTTGGTTTCGTTGTAGATTTGGACAAGCTCGAAGAAGATGTGTATGAATCTCTGCGAGCTTAAGAATGTCCATTTGGTGATTTCAAAGTGGTAACTGCTCTCAGGCGAGAAGTTAAACCTGATGTCTTTCGGTAAAAAGGGTTCTTTTTGTCTTATGGATGTTGCAAGGAAAGATGAAGAGTTACTTATAGAGTATTGTATTCTTCGGGGGATTATTGGTGTGGATAGTTGTTTTCCGTGAGTTTAGAAAGTGTTAACTGGTTTCAAAAGGCACATTGTTTTAATTTGGAGGTACTGTGGATCTCTGTTACATCGCACCTGTGTCGAGTGGGCCGTGTGGTCCCCATACCACAATCTATTCAAAGTTGTGGGTCAGGTGAACTCCACGATACACTTTGGGGTTCTCTAAACCCTGGCCCGAAACGCAAGGGTCACCCAGGAGCGCAAACAGCCAATCGCGGGTGGACGGGAGCGGTGGAGGTGCCTCACCTGTGGTTGTCCATTGCGTCTCTCCCTTCAGCCGTTCGAAGGTGATGACAGGGATGACCACAAACGCAGCGATCAGGACAAACGTACAGATGTTGAGCAACACCAGGAAGCGCAGGAAACTGAAGTACGAACCGATGCCCGTCCCAAAGTGCCCTGGAGAAGGAGAGCGAGAGTCAGCGTGGAGGCGACACAGTGAGTGATCCTCACCCTGCTGAATAAACAGTGACTCTGTACAGTTACACAGTGAGTGATCCTCACCCTGAATAAACAGTGACTCTGTACAGGAAAACAGTGAGTGATCCTCACCCTGAATAAACAGTGAATCTGTACAGTTACACAGTGGGTGATCCTCACCCTGAATAAACAGTGTCTCTGTACAGTTACACAGTGAGTGATCCTCACCCTGCTGAATAAACAGTGACTCTGTACAGTTACACAGTGAGTGATCCTCACCCTGCTGAATAAACAGTGACTCTGTACAGTTACACAGTGAGTGATCCTCACCCTGAATAAACAGTGATTCTGTACAGTTACACAGTGAGTGATCCTCACCCTGCTGAATAAACAGTGACTCTGTACAGTTACACAGTGAGTGATCCTCACCCTGAATAAACAGTGACTCTGTACAGTTACACAGTGTGTGACCCTCACCCTGAATAAACAGTGACTCTGTACAGTTACACAGTGAGTGATCCTCACCCTGAATAAACAGTGACACTGTACAGTTACACAGTGAGTGATCCTCACCCTGCTGAATAAACAGTGACTCTGTACAGTTACACAGTGTGTGACCCTCACCCTGAATAAACAGTGACTCTGTACAGTTACACAGTGAGTGATCCTCACCCTGAATAAACAGTGACTCTGTACAGTTACACAGTGAGTGATCCTCACCCTGCTGAATAAACAGTGACTCTGTACAGTTACACAGTGAGTGATCCTCACCCTGCTGAATAAACAGTGACTCTGTACAGTTACACAGTGAGTGACCCTCACCCTGCTGAATAAACATTGACTCTGTACAGTTACACAGTGAGTGATCCTCACCCTGCTGAATAAACAGTGACTCTGTACAGTTACACAGTGAGTGATCCTCACCCTGAATAAACAGTGACTCTGTACAGTTACACAGTGAGTGATCCTCACCCTGCTGAATAAACAGTGACTCTGTACAGTTACACAGTGAGTGATCCTCACCCTGAATAAACAGTGACTCTGTACAGTTACACAGTGAGTGATCCTCACCCTGAATAAACAGTGACTCTGTACAGTTACACAGTGAGTGATCCTCACCCTGAATAAACAGTGACTCTGTACAGTTACACAGTGAGTGATCCTCACCCTGAATAAACAGTGTTTCTGTACAGTTACACAGTGAGTGATCCTCACCCTGCTGAATAAACAGTGACTCTGTACAGTTACACAGTGAGTGATCCTCACCCTGCTGAATAAACAGTGACTCTGTACAGTTACACAGTGAGTGATCCTCACCCTGAATAAACAGTGACTCTGTACAGTTACACAGTGAGTGATCCTCACCCTGCTGAATAAACAGTGACTCTGTACAGTTACACAGTGAGTGATCCTCACCCTGCTGAATAAACAGTGACTCTGTACAGTTACACAGTGAGTGATCCTCACCCTGCTGAATAAACAGTGACTCTGTACAGTTACACAGTGAGTGATCCTCACCCTGCTGAATAAACAGTGACTCTGTACAGTTACACAGTGAGTGATCCTCACCCTGAATAAACAGTGACTCTGTACAGTTACACAGTGAGTGATCCTCACCCTGAATAAACAGTGACTCTGTACAGTTACACAGTGAATGATCCTCACCCTGAATAAACAGTGACTCTGTACAGTTACACAGTGAGTGATCCTCACCCTGCTGAATAAACAGTGACTCTGTACAGTTACACAGTGAGTGATCCTCACCCTGCTGAATAAACAGTGACTCTGTACAGTTACACAGTGAGTGATCCTTACCCTGCTGAATAAACAGTGTCTCTGTACAGTTACACAGTGAGTGACCCTCACCCTGCTGAATAAACAGTGACTCTGTACAGTTACACAGTGAGTGATCCTCACCCTGCTGAATAAACAGTGACTCTGTACAGTTACACAGTGAGTGATCCTCACCCTGAATAAACAGTGACTCTGTACAGTTACACAGTGAGTGATCCTCACCCTGCTGAATAAACAGTGACTCTGTACAGTTACACAGTGAGTGATCCTCACCCTGCTGAATAAACAGTGACTCTGTACAGTTACACAGTGAGTGATCCTCACCCTGAATAAACAGTAACTCTGTACAGTTACACAGTGAGTGATCCTCACCCTGCTGAATAAACAATGTCTCTGTACAGTTACACAGTGAGTGATCCTCACCCTGCTGAATAAACAGTGACTCTGTACAGTTACACAGTGAGTGACCCTCACCCTGAATAAACAGTGAATCTGTACAGTTACACAGTGAGTGATCCTCACCCTGCTGAATAAACAGTGTCTCTGTACAGTTACACAGTGAGTGATCCTCACCCTGAATAAACAGTAACTCTGTACAGTTACACAGTGAGTGATCCTCACCCTGCTGAATAAACAGTGTCTCTGTACAGTTACACAGTGACTGATCCTCACCCTGCTGAATAAACAGTGACTCTGTACAGTTACACAGTGAGTGACCCTCACCCTGAATAAACAGTGACTCTGTACAGTTACACAGTGAGTGATCCTCACCCTGAATAAACAGTGACTCTGTACAGTTACACAGTGAGTGATCCTTACCCTGCTGAATAAACAGTGTCTCTGTACAGTTACACAGTGAGTGATCCTCACCCTGAATAAACAGTGACTCTGTACAGTTACACAGTGAGTGATCCTCACCCTGCTGAATAAACAGTGACTCTGTACAGTTACACAGTGAGTGATCCTCACCCTGCTGAATAAACAGTGACTCTGTACAGTTACACAGTGAGTGATCCTCACCCTGAATAAACAGTAACTCTGTACAGTTACACAGTGAGTGATCCTCACCCTGCTGAATAAACAGTGTCTCTGTACAGTTACACAGTGAGTGATCCTCACCCTGCTGAATAAACAGTGACTCTGTACAGTTACACAGTGAGTGACCCTCACCCTGAATAAACAGTGAATCTGTACAGTTACACAGTGAGTGATCCTCACCCTGAATAAACAGTGACTCTGTACAGTTACACAGTGAGTGACCCTCACCCTGAATAAACAGTGACTCTGTACAGTTACACAGTGAGTGATCCTCACCCTGCTGAATAATCAGTGACTCTACACAGTTACACAGTGAGTGATCCTCACCCTGAATAAACAGTGACTCTGTACAGTTACACAGTGAGCGATCCTCACCATGCTGAATAAACAGTGACTCTGTACAGTTACACAGTGAGTGATCCTCACCCTGCTGAATAAACAGTGACTCTGTACAGTTACACAGAGAGTGATCCTCACCCTGCTGAATAAACAGTGACTCTGTACAGTTACACAGTGAGCGATCCTCACCCTGCTGAATAAACAGTGACTCTGTACAGTTACACAGTGAGCGATCCTCACCCTGCTGAATAAACAGTGACTCTGTACAGTTACACAGTGAGTGATCCTCACCCTGAATAAACAGTGACTCTGTACAGTTACACAGTGAGTGATCCTCACCCTGAATAAACAGTGACTCTGTACAGTTACACAGTGAGTGATCCTCACCCTGAATAAACAGTGACTCTGTACAGTTACACAGTGAGTGATCCTCACCCTGCTGAATAAACAGTGTCTCTGTACAGTTACACAGTGAGTGATCCTCACCCTGCTGAATAAACAGTGACTCTGTACAGTTACACAGTGAGTGATCCTCGCCCTGAATAAACAGTGACTCTGTACAGTTACACAGTGAGTGATCCTCACCCTGAATAAACAGTGACTCTGTACAGTTACACAGTGAGTGATCCTCACCCTGCTGAATAAACAGTGACTCTGTACAGTTACACAGTGAGTGACCCTCACCCTGAATAAACAGTGACTCTGTACAGTTACACAGTGAGTGATCCTCACCCTGAATACACAGTGACTCTGTACAGTTACACAGTGAGTGATCCTCACCCTGAATAAACAGTGACTCTGTACAGTTACACAGTGAGTGATCCTCACCCTGAATAAACAGTGACTCTGTACAGTTACACAGTGAATGATCCTCACCCTGAATAAACAGTGACTCTGTACAGTTACACAGTGAGTGATCCTCACCCTGAATAAACAGTGACTCTGTACAGTTACACAGTGAATGATCCTCACCCTGAATAAACAGTGACTCTGTACAGTTACACAGTGAGTGATCCTCACCCTGCTGAATAAACAGTGACTCTGTACAGTTACACAGTGAGTGATCCTCACCCTGCTGAATAAACAGTGACTCTGTACAGTTACACAGTGAGTGATCCTTACCCTGCTGAATAAACAGTGTCTCTGTACAGTTACACAGTGAGTGACCCTCACCCTGCTGAATAAACAGTGACTCTGTACAGTTACACAGTGAGTGATCCTCACCCTGCTGAATAAACAGTGACTCTGTACAGTTACACAGTGAGTGATCCTCACCCTGAATAAACAGTGACTCTGTACAGTTACACAGTGAGTGATCCTCACCCTGCTGAATAAACAGTGACTCTGTACAGTTACACAGTGAGTGATCCTCACCCTGCTGAATAAACAGTGACTCTGTACAGTTACACAGTGAGTGATCCTCACCCTGAATAAACAGTAACTCTGTACAGTTACACAGTGAGTGATCCTCACCCTGCTGAATAAACAATGTCTCTGTACAGTTACACAGTGAGTGATCCTCACCCTGCTGAATAAACAGTGACTCTGTACAGTTACACAGTGAGTGACCCTCACCCTGAATAAACAGTGAATCTGTACAGTTACACAGTGAGTGATCCTCACCCTGCTGAATAAACAGTGTCTCTGTACAGTTACACAGTGAGTGATCCTCACCCTGAATAAACAGTAACTCTGTACAGTTACACAGTGAGTGATCCTCACCCTGCTGAATAAACAGTGTCTCTGTACAGTTACACAGTGACTGATCCTCACCCTGCTGAATAAACAGTGACTCTGTACAGTTACACAGTGAGTGACCCTCACCCTGAATAAACAGTGACTCTGTACAGTTACACAGTGAGTGATCCTCACCCTGAATAAACAGTGACTCTGTACAGTTACACAGTGAGTGATCCTTACCCTGCTGAATAAACAGTGTCTCTGTACAGTTACACAGTGAGTGATCCTCACCCTGAATAAACAGTGACTCTGTACAGTTACACAGTGAGTGATCCTCACCCTGCTGAATAAACAGTGACTCTGTACAGTTACACAGTGAGTGATCCTCACCCTGCTGAATAAACAGTGACTCTGTACAGTTACACAGTGAGTGATCCTCACCCTGAATAAACAGTAACTCTGTACAGTTACACAGTGAGTGATCCTCACCCTGCTGAATAAACAGTGTCTCTGTACAGTTACACAGTGAGTGATCCTCACCCTGCTGAATAAACAGTGACTCTGTACAGTTACACAGTGAGTGACCCTCACCCTGAATAAACAGTGAATCTGTACAGTTACACAGTGAGTGATCCTCACCCTGAATAAACAGTGACTCTGTACAGTTACACAGTGAGTGACCCTCACCCTGAATAAACAGTGACTCTGTACAGTTACACAGTGAGTGATCCTCACCCTGCTGAATAATCAGTGACTCTACACAGTTACACAGTGAGTGATCCTCACCCTGAATAAACAGTGACTCTGTACAGTTACACAGTGAGCGATCCTCACCATGCTGAATAAACAGTGACTCTGTACAGTTACACAGTGAGTGATCCTCACCCTGCTGAATAAACAGTGACTCTGTACAGTTACACAGAGAGTGATCCTCACCCTGCTGAATAAACAGTGACTCTGTACAGTTACACAGTGAGCGATCCTCACCCTGCTGAATAAACAGTGACTCTGTACAGTTACACAGTGAGCGATCCTCACCCTGCTGAATAAACAGTGACTCTGTACAGTTACACAGTGAGTGATCCTCACCCTGAATAAACAGTGACTCTGTACAGTTACACAGTGAGTGATCCTCACCCTGAATAAACAGTGACTCTGTACAGTTACACAGTGAGTGATCCTCACCCTGAATAAACAGTGACTCTGTACAGTTACACAGTGAGTGATCCTCACCCTGCTGAATAAACAGTGTCTCTGTACAGTTACACAGTGAGTGATCCTCACCCTGCTGAATAAACAGTGACTCTGTACAGTTACACAGTGAGTGATCCTCGCCCTGAATAAACAGTGACTCTGTACAGTTACACAGTGAGTGATCCTCACCCTGAATAAACAGTGACTCTGTACAGTTACACAGTGAGTGATCCTCACCCTGCTGAATAAACAGTGACTCTGTACAGTTACACAGTGAGTGACCCTCACCCTGAATAAACAGTGACTCTGTACAGTTACACAGTGAGTGATCCTCACCCTGAATACACAGTGACTCTGTACAGTTACACAGTGAGTGATCCTCACCCTGAATAAACAGTGACTCTGTACAGTTACACAGTGAGTGATCCTCACCCTGAATAAACAGTGACTCTGTACAGTTACACAGTGAGTGATCCTCACCCTGCTGAATAAACAGTGACTCTGTACAGTTACACAGTGAGTGACCCTCACCCTGAATAAACAGTGACTCTGTACAGTTACACAGTGAGTGATCCTCACCCTGAATACACAGTGAATCTGTACAGTTACACAGTGAGTGATCCTCACCCTGAATAAACAGTGACTCTGTACAGTTACACAGTGAGTGATCCT
The DNA here is from genome assembly GCF_047496885.1 of Scyliorhinus torazame. Classification (NCBI taxonomy): domain Eukaryota; kingdom Metazoa; phylum Chordata; class Chondrichthyes; order Carcharhiniformes; family Scyliorhinidae; genus Scyliorhinus; species Scyliorhinus torazame. The sequence goes on along the minus strand of NW_027308376.1, from coordinate 41,323 downwards.
CACCCTGAATAAACAGTGACTCTGTACAGTTACACAGTGAGGGATCCTCACCCTGAATAAACAGTGACTCTGTACAGTTACACAGTGAGTGATCCTCACCCTGAATAAACAGTGACTCTGTACAGTTACACAGTGAGTGATCCTCACCCTGAATAAACAGTGACTCTGTACAGTTACACAGTGAGTGACCCTCACCCTGAATAAACAGTGTCTCTGTACAGTGACACAGTGAGTGATCCTCACCCTGCTGAATAAACAGTGACTCTGTACAGTTACACAGTGAGTGATCCTCACCCTGCTGAATAAACAGTGACACTGTACAGTTACACAGTGAGTGATCCTCACCCTGCTGAATAAACAGTGACTCTGTACAGTTACACAGTGAGTGATCCTCACCCTGCTGAATAAACAGTGACTCTGTACAGTTACACAGTGAGTGATCCTCACCCTGAATAAACAGTGACTCTGTACAGTTACACAGTGAGTGATCCTCACCCTGAATAAACACTGACTCTGTACAGTTACACAGTGAGTGATCCTCACCCTGCTGAATAAACAGTGACTCTGTACAGTTACACAGTGAGTGATCCTCACCCTGAATAAACAGTGACTCTGTACAGTTACACAGTGAGTGATCCTCACCCTGAATAAACAGTGTCCCTGTACAGTTACACAGTGAGTGATCCTCACCCTGAATAAACAGTGACACTGTACAGTTACACAGTGAGTGATCCTCACCCTGCTGAATAAACAGTGACTCTGTACAGTTACACAGTGAGTGATCCTCACACTGAATAAACAGTGACTCTGTACAGTTACACAGTGAGTGATCCTCACCCTGAATAAACAGTGACTCTGTACAGTTACACAGTGAGTGATCCTCACCCTGCTGAATAAACAGTGACTCTGTACAGTTACACAGTGAGTGATCCTCACCCTGAATAAACAGTGACTCTGTACAGTTACACAGTGAGTGATCCTCACCCTGCTGAATAAACAGTGACTCTGTACAGTTACACAGTGAGTGATCCTCACCCAGCTGAATAAACAGTGACTCTGTACAGTTACACAGTGAGTGACCCTCACCCTGCTGAAAAACAGTGACTCTGTACAATTACACAGTGAGTGACCCTCACCCTGCTGAATAAACAGTGACTCTGTACAGTTACACAGTGAGTGATCCTCACCCTGCTGAATAAACAGTGACTCTGTATAGTTACACAGTGAGTGATCCTCACCCTGCTGAATAAACAGTGACTCTGTACAGTTACACAGTGAGTGATCCTCACCCTGAATAAACAGTGACTCTGTACAGTTACACAGTGAGTGAACCTCACCCTGCTGAATAAACAGTGACTCTGTACAGTTACACAGTGAGTGATCCTCACCCTGCTGAATAAGCAGTGACTCTGTACAGTTACACAGTGAGTGATCCTCACCCTGAATAAACAGTGACTCTGTACAGTTACACAGTGAGTGATCCTCAACCTGCTGAATAAACAGTGTCTCTGTACAGTTACACAGTGAGTGATCCTCACCCTGCTGAATAAACAGTGACTCTGTACAGTTACACAGTGAGTGATCCTCACACTGCTGAATAAACAGTGACTCTGTACAGTTACACGGTGAGTGATCCTCACCCTGCTGAATAAGCAGTGACTCTGTACAGTTACACAGTGAGTAATCCTCACCCTGAATAAACAGTGACTCTGTACAGTTACACAGTGAGTGATCCTCACCCTGAATAAACAGTGACTCTGCACAGTTACACAGTGAGTGATCCTCACCCTGCTGAATAAACAGTGACTCTGTACAGTTACACAGTGAGTGATCCTCACCCTGCTGAATAAACAGTGACTCTGTACAGTTACACAGTGAGTGATCCTCACCCTGCTGAATAAACAGTGACTCTGTACAGTTACACAGTGAGTGATCCTCACCCTGCTGAATAAACAGTGACTCTGTACAGTTACACAGTGAGTGACCCTCACCCTGAATAAACAGTGACACTGTACAGTTACACAGTGAGTGATCCTCACCCTGCTGAATAAACAGTGACTCTGTACAGCTACACAGTGAGTGATCCTCACCCTGCTGAATAAACAGTGACTCTGTACAGTTACACAGTGAGTGACCCTCACCCTGCTGAATAAACAGTGACTCTGTACAGTTACACAGTGAGTGATCCTCACCCTGCTGAATAAACAGTGACTCTGTACAGTTACACAGTGAGTGATCCTCACCCTGAATAAACAGTGACTCTGTACAGTTACACAGTGAGTGATCCTCACCCTGAATAAACAGTGACTCTGTACAGTTACACAGTGAGTGATCCTCACCCTGCTGAATAAGCAGTGACTCTGTACAGTTACACAGTGAGTGATCCTCACCCTGAATAAACAGTGACTCTGTACAGTTACACAGTGAGTGACCCTCACTCTGAATAAACAGTGACTCTGTACAGTTACACAGTGAGTGATCCTCACCCTGAATAAACAGTGACTCTGTACAGTTACACAGTGAGTGATCCTCACACTGCTGAATAAACAGTGACTCTGTACAGTTCCACAGTGAGTGATCCTCACCCTGAATAAACAGTGACTCTGTACAGTTACACAGTGAGTGATCCTCACCCTGAATAAACAGTGACTCTGTACAGTTACACAGTGAGTGACCCTCACCCTGAATAAACAGTGACTCTGTACAGTTACACAGTGAGTGATCCTCACCCTGCTGAATAAACAGTGACTCTGTACAGTTACACAGTGAGTGATCCTCACTCTGAATAAACAATGACTCTGTACAGTTACACAGTGAGTGATCCTCACCCTGCTGAATAAACAGTGACTCTGTACAGTTACACAGTGAGTGATCCTCACCCTGAATAAACAGTGACTCTGTACAGTTACACAGTGAGTGATCCTCACCCTGGATAAACAGTGACTCTGTACAGTTACACAGTGAATGACCCTCACCCTGCTGAATAAACAGTGACTCTGTACAGTTACACAGTGAGTGATCCTCATCCTGCTGAATAAACAGTGACTCTGTACAGTTACACAGTGAGTGATCCTCTCCCTGAATAAACAGTGACTCTGTACAGTTCCACAGTGAGTGATCCTCACCCTGAATAAACAGTGACTCAGTACAGTTACACAGTGAGTGACCCTCACCCTGAATAAACAGTGACTCTGTACAGTTACACAGTGAGTGATCCTCACCCTGAATAAACAGTGACTCAGTACAGTTACACAGTGAGTGACCCTCACTCTGAATAAACAATGACTCTGTACAGTTACACAGTGAGTGATCCTCACCCTGAATAAACAGTGACTCTGTACAGTTACACAGTGAGTGATCCTCACCCTGAATAAACAGTGACTCTGTACAGTTACACAGTGAGTGATCCTCACCCTGCTGAATAAACAGTGACTCTGTACAGTTACACAGTGAGTGATCCTCATGCTGCTGAATAAACAGTGACTCTGTACAGTTACACAGTGAGTGATCCTCTCCCTGAATAAACAGTGACTCTGTACAGTTCCACAGTGAGTGATCCTCACCCTGAATAAACAGTGACTCAGTACAGTTACACAGTGAGTGACCCTCACCCTGAATAAACAGTGACTCTGTACAGTTACACAGTGAGTGATCCTCACCCTGAATAAACAGTGACTCTGTCCAGTTATACAGTGAGTGATCCTCACCCTGAATAAACAGTGACTCTGTACAGCTACACAGTGAGTGATCCTTACCCTGCTGAATAAACAATGACTCTGTACAGTTACAAAGTGAGTGATCCTCACCCTGAATAAACAGTGACTCAGTACAGTTACACAGTGAGTGACCCTCACCCTGAATAAACAGTGACTCTGTACAGTTACACAGTGAGTGATCCTCACCCTGAATAAACAGTGACTCTGTACAGTTACACAGTGAGTGATCCTCACCCTGCTGAATAAACAGTGACTCTGTACAGTTACACAGTGAGTGATCCTCACCCTGAATAAACAGTGACTCTGTACAGTTACACAGTGAGTGATCCTCACCCTGCTGAATAAACAGTGACTCTGTACAGTTACACAGTGAGTGATCCTCACCCTGAATAAACAGTGACTCTGAACAGTTCCACAGTGAGTGATCCTCACCCTGAATAAACAGTGACTCTGTACAGTTACACAGTGAGTGATCCTCACCCTGCTGAATAAACAGTGACTCTGTACAGTTACACAGTGAGCGATCCTCACCCTGCTGAATAAACAGTGACTCTGTACAGTTACACAGTGAGTGATCCACACCCTGAATAAACAGTGACTCTGTACAGTTACACAGTGAGTGATCCACACCCTGAATAAACAGTGACTCTGTACAGTTACACAGTGAGTGATCCTCACCCTGAATAAACAGTGACTCTGTACAGTTACACAGTGAGTGATCCTCACCCTGAATAAACAGTGACTCTGAACAGTTCCACAGTGAGTGATCCTCACACTGAATAAACAGTGACTCTGTACAGTTACACAGTGAGTGATCCTCACCCTGAATAAACAGTGACTCTGTACAGTTACACAGTGAGTGATCCTCACCCTGAATAAACAGTGACTCAGTACAGTTACACAGTGAGTGACCCTCACCCTGAATAAACAGTGACTCTGTACAGTTACACAGTGAGTGATCCTCACCCTGAATAAACAGTGACTCTGTACAGTTACACAGTGAGTGATCCTCACCCTGAATAAACAGTGACTCTGTACAGTTACACAGTGAGTGATCCTCACCCTGAATAAACAGTGACTCTGTACAGTTACACAGTGAGTGATCCTCACCCTGAATAAACAGTGACTCTGTACAGTTACACAGTGAGTGATCCTCACCCTGAATAAACAGCGACTCTGTACAGTTACACAGTGAGTGATCCTCACCCTGCTGAATAAACAGTGACTCTGTACAGTTACACAGTGAGTGATCCTCACCCTGCTGAATAAACAGTGACTCTGTACAGTTACACAGTGAGTGACCCTCCCCCTGAATAAACAGTGACTCTGTACAGTTACACAGTGAGTGATCCTCACCCTGAATAAACAGTGACTCTGTACAGTTACACAGTGAGTGATCCTCACCCTGAATAAACAGTGACTCTGTACAGTTACACAGTGAGTGATCCTCACCCTGAATAACCAGTGACTCTGTACAGTTACACAGTGAGTGATCCTCACCCTGCTGAATAAACAGTGACTCTGTACAGTTACACAGTGAGTGATCCTCACCCTGAATAAACAGTGACTCTGAACAGTTCCACAGTGAGTGATCCTCACACTGAATAAACAGTGACTCTGTACAGTTACACAGTGAGTGATCCTCACCCTGAATAAACAGTGACTCTGTACAGTTACACAGTGAGTGATCCTCACCCTGAATAAACAGTGACTCAGTACAGTTACACAGTGAGTGACCCTCACCCTGAATAAACAGTGACTCTGTACAGTTACACAGTGAGTGATCCTCACCCTGAATAAACAGTGACTCTGTACAGTTACACAGTGAGTGATCCTCACCCTGAATAAACAGTGACTCTGTACAGTTACACAGTGAGTGATCCTCACCCTGAATAAACAGTGACTCTGTACAGTTACACAGTGAGTGATCCTCACCCTGAATAAACAGTGACTCTGTACAGTTACACAGTGAGTGATCCTCACCCTGAATAAACAGCGACTCTGTACAGTTACACAGTGAGTGATCCTCACCCTGCTGAATAAACAGTGACTCTGTACAGTTACACAGTGAGTGATCCTCACCCTGCTGAATAAACAGTGACTCTGTACAGTTACACAGTGAGTGATCCTCACCCTGAATAAACAGTGTCTCTGTACAGTTACACAGTGAGTGATCCTCACCCTGAATAAACAGTGACTCTGTACAGTTACACAGTGAATGACCCTCACCCTGCTGAATAAACAGTGACTCTGTACAGTTACACAGTGAGTGATCCTCACCCTGCTGAATAAACAGTGACTCTGTACAGTTACACAGTGAGTGATCCTCATCCTGCTGAATAAACAGTGACTCTGTACAGTTACACAGTGAGTGATCCTCTCCCTGAATAAACAGTGACTCTGTACAGTTCCACAGTGAGTGATCCTCACCCTGAATAAACAGTGACTCAGTACAGTTACACAGTGAGTGACCCTCACCCTGAATAAACAGTGACTCTGTACAGTTACACAGTGAGTGATCCTCACCCTGAATAAACAGTGACTCTGTACAGTTATACATTGAGTGATCCTCACCCTGAATAAACAGTGACTCTGTACAGTTACACAGTGAGTGATCCTCACCCTGCTGAATAAACAGTGACTCTGTACAGTTACACAGTGAGTGATCCTCACCCTGAATAAACAGTGACTCTGTACAGCTACACAGTGAGTGATCCTTACCCTGCTGAATAAACAATGACTCTGTACAGTTACAAAGTGAGTGATCCTCACCCTGAATAAACAGTGACTCAGTACAGTTACACAGTGAGTGACCCTCACCCTGAATAAACAGTGACTCTGTACAGTTACACAGTGAGTGATCCTCACCCTGAATAAACAGTGACTCTGCACAGTTACACAGTGAGTGATCCTCACCCTGCTGAATAAACAGTGACTCTGTACAGTTACACAGTGAGTGACCCTCACCCTGCTGAATAAACAGTGACTCTGTACAGTTACACAGTGAGTGACCCTCACCCTGCTGAATAAACAGTGACTCTGTACAGTTACACAGTGAGTGATCCTCACCCTGCTGAATAAACAGTGACTCTGTACAGTTACACAGTGAGTGATCCTCACCCTGAATAAACAGTGACTCTGTACAGTTACACAGTGAGTGATCCTCACCCTGCTGAATAAACAGTGACTCTGTACAGTTACACAGTGAGTGATCCTCACCCTGAATAAACAGTGACTCTGTACAGTTCCACAGTGAGTGATCCTCACCCTGAATAAACAGTGACTCAGCACAGTTACACAGTGAGTGATCCTCACCCTGAATAAACAGTGACTCTGTACAGTTACACAGTGAGTGACCCTCACCCTGAATAAACAGTGACTCTGTACAGTTACACAGTGAGTGATCCTCACCCTGAATAAACAGTGACTCTGTACAGTTACACAGTGAGTGATCCTCACCCTGAATAAACAGTGACTCTGTACAGTTACACAGTGAGTGATCCTCACCCTGCTGAATAAACAGTGACTCTGTACAGTTACACAGTGAGTGACCCTCCCCCTGAATAAACAGTGACTCTGTACAGTTACACAGTGAGTGATCCTCACCCTGCTGAATAAACAGTGACTCTGTACAGTTACACAGTGAGTGATCCTCACCCTGCTGAATAAACAGTGACTCTGTACAGTTACACAGTGAGTGATCCTCACCCTGAATAAACAGTGACTCTGTACAGTTACACAGTGAGTGACCCTCACCCTGCTGAATAAACAGTGACTCTGTACAGTTACACAGTGAGTGATCCTCACCCTGAATAAACAGTGACTCTGTACAGTTACACAGTGAGTGATACTCACCCTGAATAAACAGTGACACTGTACAGTTACACAGTGAGTGATCCTCACCCTGCTGAATAAACAGCGACTCTGTACAGTTACACAGTGAGTGATCCTCACCCTGAATAAACAGTGACTCTGTACAGTTACACAGTGAGTGATCCTCACCCTGCTGAATAAACAGTGACTCTGTACAGATACACAGTGAGTGATCCTCACCCTGCTGAATAAACAGTGTCCCTGTACAGTTACACAGTGAGTGATCCTCACCCTGCTGAATAAACAGTGACTCTGTACAGTTACACAGTGTGTGACCCTCACCCTGTATAAACAGTGACTCTGTACAGTTACACAGTGAGTGATCCTCACCCTGAATAAACAGTGACTCTGTACAGTTACACAGTGAGTGATCCTCACCCTGAATAAACAGTGACTCTGTACAGTTACACAGTGAGTGATCCTCACCCTGCTGAATAAACAGTGACTCTGTACAGTTACACAGTGAGTGATCCTCACCCTGCTGAATAAACAGTGACTCTGTACAGTTACACAGTGAGTGATCCTCACCCTGCTGAATAAACAGTGACTCTGTACAGTTACACAGTGAGTGATCCTCACACTGCTGAATAAACAGTGACTCTGTCCAGTTCCACAGTGAGTGATCCTCACCCTGAATAAACAGTGACTCTGTACAATTACACAGTGAGTGACCCTCACCCTGAATAAACAGTGACTCTGTACAGTTACACAGTGAGTGATCCTCACGCTGCTGAATAAACAGTGACTCTGTACAGTTACACAGTGAGTGATCCTCACCCTGCTGAATACACAGTGACTCTGTACAGTTAGACAGTGAGTGATCCTCACCCTGAATAAACAGTGACTCTGTACAGTTACACAGTGAGTGATCCTCACCCTGAATAAACAGTGACTCTGTACAGTTACACAGTGAGTGATCCTCACCCTGAATAAACAGTGACTCTGTACAGTTACACAGTGAGTGATGCTCACCCTGCTGAATAAACAGTGACTCTGTACAGTTACACAGTGAGTGATCCTCACCATGAATAAACAGTGACTCTGTACAGTTACACAGTGAGTGATCCTCACCCTGCTGAATAAACAGTGACTCTGTACAGTTACACAGTGAGTGATCCTCACCCTGAATAAACAGTGACTCTGTACAGTTACACAGTGAATGACCCTCACCCTGCTGAATAAACAGTGACTCTGTACAGTTACACAGTGAGTGATCCTCACCCTGCTGAATAAACAGTGACTCTGTACAGTTACACAGTGAGTGATCCTCATCCTGCTGAATAAACAGTGACTCTGTACAGTTACACAGTGAGTGATCCTCTCCCTGAATAAACAGTGACTCTGTACAGTTCCACAGTGAGTGATCCTCACCCTGAATAAACAGTGACTCAGTACAGTTACACAGTGAGTGACCCTCACCCTGAATAAACAGTGACTCTGTACAGTTACACAGTGAGTGATCCTCACCCTGAATAAACAGTGACTCTGTACAGTTATACATTGAGTGATCCTCACCCTGAATAAACAGTGACTCTGTACAGTTACACAGTGAGTGATCCTCACCCTGCTGAATAAACAGTGACTCTGTACAGTTACACAGTGAGTGATCCTCACCCTGAATAAACAGTGACTCTGTACAGCTACACAGTGAGTGATCCTTACCCTGCTGAATAAACAATGACTCTGTACAGTTACAAAGTGAGTGATCCTCACCCTGAATAAACAGTGACTCAGTACAGTTACACAGTGAGTGACCCTCACCCTGAATAAACAGTGACTCTGTACAGTTACACAGTGAGTGATCCTCACCCTGAATAAACAGTGACTCTGTACAGTTACACAGTGAGTGATCCTCACCCTGCTGAATAAACAGTGACTCTGTACAGTTACACAGTGAGTGACCCTCACCCTGCTGAATAAACAGTGACTCTGTACAGTTACACAGTGAGTGACCCTCACCCTGCTGAATAAACAGTGACTCTGTACAGTTACACAGTGAGTGATCCTCACCCTGCTGAATAAACAGTGACTCTGTACAGTTACACAGTGAGTGATCCTCACCCTGAATAAACAGTGACTCTGTACAGTTACACAGTGAGTGATCCTCACCCTGCTGAATAAACAGTGACTCTGTACAGTTACACAGTGAGTGATCCTCACCCTGAATAAACAGTGACTCTGTACAGTTCCACAGTGAGTGATCCTCACCCTGAATAAACAGTGACTCAGCACAGTTACGCAGTGAGTGATCCTCACCCTGAATAAACAGTGACTCTGTACAGTTACACAGTGAGTGACCCTCACCCTGAATAAACAGTGACTCTGTACAGTTACACAGTGAGTGATCCTCACCCTGAATAAACAGTGACTCTGTACAGTTACACAGTGAGTGATCCTCACCCTGAATAAACAGTGACTCTGTACAGTTACACAGTGAGTGATCCTCACCCTGCTGAATAAACAGTGACTCTGTACAGTTACACAGTGAGTGACCCTCCCCCTGAATAAACAGTGACTCTGTACAGTTACACAGTGAGTGATCCTCACCCTGCTGAATAAACAGTGACTCTGTACAGTTACAGAGTGAGTGATCCTCACCCTGAATAAACAGTGACTCTGTACAGTTACACAGTGAGTGATCCTCACCCTGAATAAACAGTGACTCTGTACAGTTACACAGTGAGTGATCCTCACCCTGCTGAATAAACAGTGACTCTGTACAGTTACACAGTGAGTGATCCTCACCCTGCTGAATAAACAGTGACTCTGTACAGTTACACAGTGAGTGATCCTCACCCTGAATAAACAGTGACTCTGTACAGTTACACAGTGAGTGACCCTCACCCTGCTGAATAAACAGTGACTCTGTACAGTTACACAGTGAGTGATCCTCACCCTGAATAAACAGTGACTCTGTACAGTTACACAGTGAGTGATACTCACCCTGAATAAACAGTGACACTGTACAGTTACACAGTGAGTGATCCTCACCCTGCTGAATAAACAGCGACTCTGTACAGTTACACAGTGAGTGATCCTCACCCTGAATAAACAGTGACTCTGTACAGTTACACAGTGAGTGATCCTCACCCTGCTGAATAAACAGTGACTCTGTACAGATACACAGTGAGTGATCCTCACCCTGCTGAATAAACAGTGTCCCTGTACAGTTACACAGTGAGTGATCCTCACCCTGCTGAATAAACAGTGACTCTGTACAGTTACACAGTGTGTGACCCTCACCCTGAATAAACAGTGACTCTGTACAGTTACACAGTGAGTGATCCTCACCCTGAATAAACAGTGACTCTGTACAGTTACACAGTGAGTGATCCTCACCCTGAATAAACAGTGACTCTGTACAGTTACACAGTGAGTGATCCTCACCCTGCTGAATAAACAGTGACTCTGTACAGTTACACAGTGAGTGATCCTCACCCTGCTGAATAAACAGTGACTCTGTACAGTTACACAGTGAGTGATCCTCACCCTGCTGAATAAACAGTGACTCTGTACAGTTACACAGTGAGTGATCCTCACACTGCTGAATAAACAGTGACTCTGTACAGTTCCACAGTGAGTGATCCTCACCCTGAATAAACAGTGACTCTGTACAATTACACAGTGAGTGACCCTCACCCTGAATAAACAGTGACTCTGTACAGTTACACAGTGAGTGATCCTCACGCTGCTGAATAAACAGTGACTCTGTACAGTTACACAGTGAGTGATCCTCACCCTGCTGAATACACAGTGACTCTGTACAGTTACACAGTGAGTGATCCTCACCCTGAATAAACAGTGACTCTGTACAGTTACACAGTGAGTGATCCTCACCCTGAATAAACAGTGACTCTGTACAGTTACACAGTGAGTGATCCTCACCCTGAATAAACAGTGACTCTGTACAGTTACACAGTGAGTGATGCTCACCCTGCTGAATAAACAGTGACTCTGTACAGTTACACAGTGAGTGATCCTCACCATGAATAAACAGTGACTCTGTACAGTTACACAGTGAGTGATCCTCACCCTGCTGAATAAACAGTGACTCTGTACAGTTACACAGTGAGTGATCCTCACCCTGAATAAACAGTGACTCTGTACAGTTACACAGTGAGTGACCCACACCCTGCTGAATAAACAGTGACTCTGTACAGTTACACAGTGAGTGATCCTCACCCTGAATAAACAGTGACTCTGTACAGTTACACAGTGAGTGATACTCACCCTGAATAAACAGTGACACTGTACAGTTACACAGTGAGTGATCCTCACCCTGCTGAATAAACAGCGACTCTGTACAGTTACACAGTGAGTGATCCTCACCCTGAATAAACAGTGACTCTGTACAGTTACACAGTGAGTGATCCTCACCCTGCTGAATAAACAGTGACTCTGTACAGATACACAGTGAGTGATCCTCACCCTGCTGAATAAACAGTGACTCTGTACAGTTACACAGTGAGTGATCCTCACCCTGCTGAATAAACAGTGACTCTGTACAGTTACACAGTGAGTGATCCTCACCCTGAATAAACAGTGACTCTGTACAGTTACACAGTGAGTGATCCTTACCCTGAATAAACAGTGACTCTGTACAGTTACACAGTGAGTGATCCTCACCCTGCTGAATAAACAGTGACTCTGTACAGTTACACAGTGAGTGATCCTCACCCTGCTGAATAAACAGTGACTCTGTCCAGTGACACAGTGAGTGATCCTCACCCTGCTGAATAAACAGTGACTCTGTACAGTTACACAGTGAGTGATCCTCACCCTGCTGAATAAACAGTGACTCTGTACAGTTACACAGTGAGTGATCCTCACGCTGCTGAATAAACAGTGACTCTGTACAGTTACACAGTGAGTGATCCTCACCCTGAATAAACAGTGACTCTGTACAGTTACACAGTGAGTGATCCTCACCCTGAATAAACAGTGACTCTGTACAGTTACTCAGTGAGTGATCCTCACCCTGAATAAACTGTGACTCTGTACAGTTACACAGTGAGTGATCCTCACCCTGCTGGATAAACAGTGACTCTGTACAGTTACACAGTGAGTGATCCTCACCCTGAATAAACTGTGACTCTGTACAGTTACACAGTGAGTGATCCTCACCCTGCTGAATAAACAGTGACTCTGTACAGTTACACAGTGAGTGATCCTCACCCTGAATAAACAGTGACTCTGTACAGTTACACAGTGAGTGACCCTCACCCTGAATAAACAGTGACTCTGTACAGTTACACAGTGAGTGATCCTCACCCTGAATAAACAGTGACTCTGTACAGTTACACAGTGAGTGATCCTCACCCTGAATAAACAGTGACTCTGTACAGTTACACAGTGAGTGATCCTCACCCTGCTGAATAAACAGTGACTCTGTACAGTTACACAGTGAGTGATCCTCACACTGCTGAATAAACAGTGACTCTGTACAGTTACACAGTGAGTGATCCTCACCCTGAATAATGAGTGACTCTGTACAGTTACACAGTGAGTGATCCTCACCCTGAATAAACAGTGACTCTGTACAGTTACACAGTGAGTGATTCTCACACTGCTGAATAAACAGTGACTCTGAACAGTTACACAGTGAGTGATCCTCACCCTGCTGAATAAACAGTGACTCTGTACAGTTACAGAGTGAGTGACCCTCACCCTGCTGAATAAACAGTGACTCTGTACAGTTACAGAGTGAGTGATCCTCACCCTGAATAAACAGTGACTCTGTACAGTTACACAGTGAGTGATCCTCACCCTGCTGAATAAACAGTGACTCTGTACAGTTACAGAGTGAGTGACCCTCACCCTGAATAAACAGTGTCTCTGCGCAGCGGGAGTGAAAAGCCTTACCTTCGATGTTATGCAAGGATTTCTTCCACATCTTCAGGTAGGATAGAACGTTCCTGATTTCGCTCCCGGTCTGCTTCAGTGTGTGATGCTGGGTGGCCAGCCAGAGCTGCCATGTGCTCACGGAGCCAGACGCCTGACCACGGAACTGCCTGGAGTGATGACAATCAGCGTCAACCTTCACACAATCCCCACCCGAACCGAATCTCGCCACGCAACATTCATAAGAACATAAGGACTAGGAGCAGGAGTCGGCCATTCAGCCCCTCGAGCCTGCTCCACCATTCAATGAGATCGCGGCTGATCTTTTGTGGACTCAGCTCCACTTTCCGGCCCGAACACCATAACCCTTAATCCCTTTATTCTTCAAAAAACTATCTATCTTTATCCTAAAAACATTTAGCGAAGGAGCCTCTACTGCTTCACTGGGCAAGGAATTCCATAGATTCACAACCCTTTGGGTGAAGAAGTTCCTCCTAAACTCAGTCCTAAATCTACCTCCCCTTATTTTGAGGCTATGCCCCCTAATTCTGCTTTCCCCGACCAGTGGAAACAACCTGCCCGCATCTATCCTATCTATTCCCTTCATAATTTTATATGTTTCTATAAGATCCCCCCTCATCCTTCTAAATTCCAACGAGTACAGTCCCAGTCTACTCAACCTCTCCTCGTAATCCAACCCCTTCAGCTCTGGGATTAACCTAGTGAATCTCCTCTGCACACCCTCCAGTGCCAGTACGTCCTTTCTCAGGTAAGGAGACCAAAACTGAACACAATACTCCAGGTGTGGCCTCACTAACACCTTATACAATTGCAGCATAACCTCCCTAGTCTTAAACTCCATCCCTCTAGCAATGAAGGACAAAATTCCATTTGCCTTCTTAATCACCTGCTGCACCTGTAAACCAACTTTCTGCGACTCATGCACTAGCACACCCAGGTCTCTCTGCACAGCAGCATGTTTTAATATTTTATCATTTAAATAATAATCCCTTTTGCTGTTATTCCTACCAAAATGGATAACCTCACATTTGTCAACATTGAATTCCATCTGCCAGACCCTAGCCCATTCGCTTAGCCTATCCAAATCCCTCTGCAGACTTCCAGTATCCTCTGCACTTTTTGCTTTACCATTTATCTTAGTGTCGTCTGCAAACTTGGACACATTGCCCTTGGTCCCCAACTCCAAATCATCTGTGTAAATTGTGAACAGTTGTGGGCCCAACACTGATCCCCGAGGGACACCACTAGCTACTGATTGCCAACCAGAGAAACACCCATTAATCCCCACTCTTTGCTTTCTATTAATTAACCAATCCTCTATCCATGCTACTACTTTCCCCTTAATGCCGTGCATCTTTATCTTATGCAGCAACCTTTTGTGTGGCACCTTGTCAAAGGCTTTCTGGAAATCCAGATATACCACATCCATTGGCTCCCCGTTATCTATCGCACTGTTAATGTCCTCAAAAAATTCCACTAAATTAGTTGGGCACGACCTGCCCTTTATGAACCCATGCTGCGTCTGCCCAATGGGACAATTTCCATCCAGATGCCTCGCTATTTCTTCCTTGCTGATAGATTCCAGCATCTTCCCTACTACCGAAGTTAAGCTCACTGGCCTATAATTACCCACTTTCTGCCGACCTCCTTTTTTAAACAGTGGTGTCACGTTTGCTAATTTCCAATCCGCCGGGACCACCCCAGAGTCTAGTGAATTTTGGTAAATTATCACTAGTGCATTTGCAATTTCCCTAGCCATCTCTTTCAGCACTCTGGGATGCATTCCATCAGGTCCAGGAGACTTGTCTACCTTTAGCCCCATTAGCTTGCCCATCACTACCTCCTTGGTGATAACAATCCCCTCAAGGTCCTCACCTGTCATAGCCTCCTTTCCATCAGTCACTGGCATGTTATTTGTGTCTTCCACTGTGAAGACCGACCCAAAAAACCTGTTCAGTTCCTCGGCCATTTCCTCATCTCCCATTATTAAATCTCCCTTCTCATCCTCTAAAGGACCAATATTTACCTTAGCCACTCTTTTTTGTTTTATGTATTTGTAGAAACTTTTACTCTCTGTTTTTATATTCTGAGCAAGTTTACTCTCATAATCTATCTTACTCTTCTTTATAGCTTTTTTAGTAGCTTTCTGTTGCCCCCTAAAGATTTCCCAGTCCTCTAGTCTCCCACTAATGTTTGCCACTTTGTATGCTTTTTCCTTCAATTTGATACTCTCCCTTATTTCCTTAGATATCCACGGTCGATTTTCCCTCTTTCTACCGCCCTTCCTTTTTGTTGGTATAAACCTTTGCTGAGCACTGTGAAAAATCACTTGGAAGGTTCTCCACTGTTCCTCAACTGTTTCACCATAAAGTCTTTGCTCCCAATCTACCTTAGCTAGTTCTTCTCTCATCCCATTGTAATCTCCTTTGTTTAAGCCCAAAACACTAGTGCTTGATTTTACCTTCTCACCCTCCATCTGTATTTTAAATTCCACCATATTGTGATCGCTCCTTCTGAGAGGATCCCTAACTATGAGATCATTAATCAATCCTGTCTCATTACACAGGACCAGATCTAGGACCGCTTGTTCCCTCGTAGGTTCCATTACATACTGTTCGAGGAAACTATCGCGGATACATTCTATAAACTCCTCCTCAAGGCTGCCTTGACCGACCTGGTTAAACCAATCAACATGTAGATTAAAATCCCCCATGATAACTGCTGTACCATTTCTACATGCATCAGTTATTTCTTTGTTTATTGCCTGCCCCACCATAATGTTACTATTTGGTGGCCTATAGATTACTCCTATCAGAGACTTTTTCGCCTTACTATTCCTGATTTCCACCCAAATGGATTCAACCTTATCCTCCATAGCACCGATGTCATCCCTTACTGTTGCCCGGATGTCATCCTTAAATAACAGAGCTACACCACCTCCCTTACCATCCACTCTGTCCTTCCGAAAAGTTTGATACCCTCGGATATTTAACTCCCAGTCGTGACCATCCTTTAACCATGTTTCAGTCATGGCCACTAAATCATAGTCATTCACGCTGATTTGCGCCATCAACTCATTTACCTTATTCCGAATACTACGAGCATTCAGGTAAAGTACACTTATGTTGGCTTTATTACCTCTGTTCTGAATCTTAACACCTCTAGAAGTAACCACTCCCAAGTTATAGAATAGAACATTCCAGCGCAGTACAGGCCCTTCGGGCCTCGATGTTGCTGTGAAACCAGTCTAAAGCCCATCTACACTATTCCCTTATCGTCCATATGTCTATCCAATGACCATTTGAATGCCCTTAGTGTTGGCGAGTCCACTACTGTTGCAGGCTGAGCATTCCACGCCCTTACTACTCTCTGAGTAAAGAACCTACCTCTGACATCTGTCCCATATCTATCTCCCCTCAATTTAAAGCTATGTCCCCTCATGCTAAACGTCACCATCCGAGGAAAAAGGCTCTCACTGTCCACCCTGTCCAATCCTCTGATCATCTTGCATGCCTCAATTAAGTCACCTCTTAACCTTCTTCTCTCGAACGAAAACAGCCTCAAGTCCCTCAGCCTTTCCTCATAAGATCTTCCCTCCATACCAGGCAACATTCTGGTAAATCTCCTCTGCACCCTTTCCAAAGCCTCCACGTCCTTCCGATAATGCGGCGACCAGAATTGCACGCAATACTCCAAATGCGGCCGCACCAGAGTTTTGTACAGCTGCAACATGACCTCATGGCTCCGAAACTCAATCCCTCAACCAATAAAAGCTAACACACCGTACGCCTTCTTAACAACCCTCTCAACCTGGGTGGCAACTTTCAGGGATCTATGTACATGGACACTGAGATCTCTCTGCTCATCCACACTGCCAAGAATCTTACCATTAGCCCAGTACTCTGTCTTCCTGTTATTCCTGCCAAAATGAATCACCTCACACTTCTCTGCATTAAACTCAATTTGCCACCTCTCAGCCCAGCGCTGCAGCTTATCTATGTCCCTCTGTAACTTGTAACATCCTTCCGCACTGTCCACAACTCCACCGACTTTATTGTCATCTGCAATGTGAGCATCGTGCACAGTCCCGGTCTCCGTATCCCTCGGTCAGACCCACACTCGGAGCACCGTGCACAGTCCCGGTCTCCGTATCCCTCGGTTAGACCCACACTCGGAGCACCGTGCACAGTCCCGGTCTCCGTATCCCTCGGTTAGACCCACACTCGGAGAACCGTGCACGGTCCCGGTCTCCGTATCCCTCGGTCAGACCCACACTCGGAGCACCGTGCACAGTCCCGGTCTCCGTATCCCTCGGTTAGACCCACACTCGGAGCACCGTGCACAGTCCCTGTCTCCGTATCCCTCGGTCAGACCCACACTCGGAGCACCGTGCACAGTCCCGGACTCCGTATCCCTCGGTCAGACCCACACTCGGAGCACCGTGCACAGTCCCGGTCTCCATATCCCTCGGTTAGACCCACACTCGGAGCACCGTGCACAGTCCCGGTCTCCGTATCCCTCGGTTAGACCCACACTCGGAGCACCGTGCACAGTCCCGGTCTCCGTATCCCTCGGTTAGACCCACACTCGGAGCACTGTGCACAGTCCCGGTCTCCGTATCCCTCGGTCAGACCCACACTCGGAGCACCGTGCACAGTCCCGGTCTCCGTATCCCTCGGTCAGACCCACACTCGGAGCACTGTGCACAGTCCCGGTCTCCGTGTCCCTCGGTCAGACCCACACTCGGAGCCCCGTGCACAGTCCCGGTCTCCGTATCCCTCGGTCAGACCCACACTCGGAGCACCGTGCACAGTCCCGGTCTCCGTATCCCTCGGGTAGCCCCACACTCGGAGCACCGTGCACAGTCCCGGTCTCCCTATCCCTCGGTCAGACCCACACTCGGAGCACCGTGCACAGTCCCAGTCTCCGTATCCCTCGGTCAGACCCACACTCGGAGCACCGTGCACAGTGCCGGTCTCCGTATCCCTCGGTCAGACCCACACTCGGAGCACCATGCACAGTCCCGGTCTCCGTATCCCTCAGTCAGATCCACACTCGGAGCACCGTGCACAGTCTCGGTCTCCGTATCCCTCGGTCAGACCCACACTCGGAGCACCGTGCGCAGTCCCGGTCTCCGTATCCCTCGGTCAGACCCACACTCGGAGCACCGTGCACAGTCCCGGTCTCCGTTTCCCTCGGCTGCACCGGAGATTTGTACAGCTGCAATACGAGTTATTTTTCCTTTTAACCGTTCTCCTAATTTTCCTTGTCGTTGAACCCCTATCTTCCTGTAACAATCTGCCGCGTCGCTTTCCATTAATGTTTTTACTTCCCGTTTTATTCCTTTTAGTATCCCTGGTCCTATTCACTGAGCTCCCCTCAGTCACTGTACCTTGCACTGTTGCCCTTTTTGATTTTTGACTATGGCTTCTCTGCCTTACACTTTCCCCCTTCCTGCCTTTTGTTTCTGTCCCTGATTTACTACCTTCCGACGTCCTGCCAGGGTTCCCATCCCCCTGCCACATTGGTTAAAAACTTCCCCAACAGCTCGAGCAAACACACCGGATTGCGACCATCTCAGCTCCAGTCCTGCCCGGGTGCAGACCGTCCGATCTGTACCGGTCCCACCTCCCCCAGAACCGGTTCCGATGCCCCAGGGATTCGAATCGAGCCACCAATGCCTACCTGACCAGACGTTTCTGGCACATCGGGAGCGGGGCCTCCTTGGCAGGGCGTTGGTGGCTCCAAGGCCAGAATTCATCCTCCGGAGCACCCATGCTCCCTCCGTCACTCGACGGCCCAGCCTCGGGCGAGTGTGGGTGCCGCAACCTCAAGGAAGGCATCCCGGGCAAGGGTGTGGCGTCTCGGACGACACCATGGCCTGGATAATCCATGATTCCGTCACAATCAGGGAGATCTACACGGTTAGCAAAGAACATTGCGTTTAATCCAGGCCGATTCCCCCCCCCCTCCACAAGCACCGCCCCCCGCCCCCCCCCCCCCCCTGGTGCCAGTACTGAGGGAGCGCCGCACTGTCGGAGGGAGATATCTATACTCTAGGATTTGAGCTCCATAATCCAGGCCCACACTCCCCCCTGGTGCCAGTACTGAGGGAGCGCTGCACTGTCGGAGGTAGATGTCTATACTCTAGGATTTGAGCTCCATAACCCAGGCCCACACTCCCCCCGGTGCCAGTACTGAGGGAGCGCCGCACTGTCGGAGGGAGATGTCTATACTCTAGGATTTGAGCGCTATAATCCAGACCGACACTCCCCCTGGTACCAGTACTGAGGGAGCGCCGCACTGTCGGAGGGAGATGTCTATACTCTAGGATTTGAGCGCTATAACCCAGGCCCACACTCCCCCCGGTGCCAGTACTGAGGGAGCGCTGCACTCTCGGAGGGAGATGTCTATACTCTAGGATTTGAGCGCTATAATCCAGGCCGACACTCCCCCCGGTGCCAGTACTGAGGGAGTACCGCACTGTCGGAGGTAGATGTCTATACTCTAGGATTTGAGCGCTATAATCCAGGCCGACACTCCCCCCGGTGCCAGTACTGAGGGAGCACTGCACTGTCGGAGGTAGATGTCTATACTCTAGGATTTGAGCTCCATAACCCAGGCCGACACTCCCCCCGGTGCCAGTACTGAGGGAGCGCTGCACTGTCGGAGGGAGATGTATATACTCTAGGATTTGAGCGCCATAATCCAGGCCGACACTCCCCCCCGGTGCCAGTACTGAGGGAGTACCGCACTGTCGGAGGTAGATGTCTATACTCTAGGATTTGAGCTCCATAATCCAGGCCCACACTCCCCCGATGCCAGTACTGAGGGAGCGCCGCACTGTCGGAGGGAGATGTCTATACTCTTTGATTTGAGCTCCATAATCCAGGCCGACACTCCCCCCGGTGCCAGTACTGAGGGAGCGCTGCACTGTCGGAGGGAGATGTATATACTCTAGGATTTGAGCTCCATAATCTAGGCCCACACTCCCCCCCGGTGCCAGTACTGAGGGAGCGCTGCACTGTCGGAGGGAGCTGTATATACTCTAGGATTTGAGCGCTATAATCCAGGCCAACACTCCCCCCGGTGCCAGTACTGACGGAGCGCTGCACTGTCGGGGGTAGATGTCTATACTCTAGGATTTGAGCGCTATAATCCAGGCCGACACTCCCCCGGTGCCAGTACTGAGGGAGCGCGGCACTGTCGGAGGTAGATGTCTATACTCTAGGATTTGAGCGCTATAATCCAGGCCGACACTCCCCCCGGTGCCTGTACTGAGGGAGAGCTGCACTGTCGGAGGGAGATGTCTATACTCTAGGATTTGAGCGCTATAATCCAGGCCGACACTCCCCCCGGTGCCTGTACTGAGGGAGAGCTGCACTGTCGGAGGTAGATGTCTAGACTCTAGGATTTGAGCGCTATAATCCAGGCCGACACTCCCCCCGGTGCCAGTACTGAGGGGGCGCTGCACTGTCGGATGTAGATGTCTATGCTCTAGGATTTGAGCGCTATAATCCAGGCCGACACTCCCCCCGGTGCCTGTACTGAGGGAGAGCTGCACTGTCGGAGGGAGATGTCTATACTCTAGGATTTGAGCTCCATAATCCAGGCCCACACTCCCCCCCCGGTGCCAGTACTGAGGGAGCGCCGCACTGTCGGAGTGAGATGTATATACTCTAGGATTTGAACTCCATAATCCAGGCCCACACTCTCCCCGGTGCCAGTACTGAGGGAGCGCTGCACTGTCGGAGGGAGATGTCTATACTCTAGGATTTGAGCTCCATAATCCAGGCCGACACTCTCCCCGGTGCCAGTACTGAGGGAGCGCTGCACTGTCGGAGGGAGATGTCTATACTCTAGACACACTCTGTGTAAATGTGAAAGAGAAAGAGAGTATGAGAGAAATAGACAGAGAGAGAGAGACAGAGAGAGAGAGAGAGAGACAGAGAGAGAGAGTTAGAGAGACAGAGTGTGTGATGTGGGAGTACCTTGAAGTAATGGATGTTTAAGCAATGCACCTTTAACAGATGATGCTGATCATATTACTGAAGTGATGTCACGGGGGGGGGGGCGGAGCTGAGGTCACTCCTGTTTTTGGTTTCAGTTTGAGAAAGCAGCTTGGGTGTGTCTGTGTGTTTCCAGAGAGCTGCAGGAAGAAAAGCAAGGTGCTGGAGCTGAAATCAACCAAGCTGATATATCTCTGCTATCCAACAGAAAATATATATATCCTGTGACCTGCTGTGTTCCTGTTTTGAAGTTTTGAAGCCATTTGGATGTTTGAAGGAACATTTTGAGGGATTATTTAGTGTTGTATTATTTTTGGGGTTATCGTCGAAGTAAGGGGTGTTAAGGGATCCAATGTTTATTTAAAAGGTTAAGTTGCGTTCATGGAATAAACATTGTTCTGTGTTAAAAACCACGTGTCCATAATTGTAATCCCACACCTGGGGAACAAGCCGTGTCCTTCAAAAGCAACAATCCATTAAAGGGGGAGGTTGGTTGAACTCACTGATACATTTTGGGGGTTCTGAAAACGCCTCGCCCATAACAATTGGGGGCTCGTCCGGGATAAAAGTCTATCTATTGGATTGGCTTTTGTGAACTTAAAGACAGTGAAGGATTGTTGCTTTTCCGGTGTGGCATTTTAGTTTAAGTGGGGAGAGTGTTGTGAACAATGGCTCTTTCGGAGGCTCAGAAGTTTTTGGGGTTGGACGTGGTAACACGTGATACCGTACTGACAGGGACTAAAAACAGACTGTTAGGTTTGACAGAAGCATTGCAGTTAACACTGCCTTGAAAATACAAAAAGCTGAGGTACTTAATGCGGTATCTGCGTATTTACGTTTGCCTGTGGTACATTCTGACTCATTAGATATGGCAAACCTCCAGTTGCAGATTAAGCAATTCGCACATGAAGAAGAATTAAAGCGGCTTGAATATGCAATGAAAGAAACAGAAAGAGAAAGAGATAGAGAGGAAAAAGAAAAGGAACGAGAAGAAAGAAACAAAGAAAGAGATAGAGAGGAAAGGGAAAAAGAGAGAGAGTTTGAACTTCGGAAAATGTCTCTGAAACATGAAAATCAGTTAAAATTGGCAGACGCAAAGGGACACGTGCCGTTGGAGGAGATGGATGAGGATAATGAGACAGAGCGTCATAGTCGAAGGCGCGGTGGGGATCTATTTAAAGATGACCAAGCATTGCCAAGGTTTGACGAGAAAGAGGTAGAAGCCTTTTTCATTTCATTTGAGAAGGTAGCTTGACAAATGCAATGGCCACAGGACATGTGGGTATTACTGATTCAAACAAAGCTGGTAGGTAGGGCTAGCTAAGTGTTTGCATCACTACCGGAGGAGGTATCTGGGACGTATGAGGAGGTGAAAAAAATCCATCTTAAGTGCATACGAGCTAGTGCCTGAAGCTTACAGACAAAGGTTTAGAAATTTAAGGAAAGAATTTGGTCAAACATACATGGAGTTTGAAAGGCTCAAACAGAGTAATTTTGATAGGTGGATAAGGGCTTTGAAAATAGACCAAACGTATGAAGCTCTCAGAGAAATTATTCTTTTGGAGGAGTTTAAAAATTCAATTCCTGATGTAGTGAGAACTCATGTGGAAGAGCAGAGGGTTAAAACTGCGAGGTTAGCAGCAGAAATGGCAGATGATTATGAATTAGTTCATAAATCAAAGATTGGTTTCCGACATCAGTTTCAGCCGGTGAGAGGTAGAAACTGGGGCCATGAGAAATACTCAAGTGGTAAAGGTAAAGGTGATCTGATGGGAGACAATAAAGAGAGTGTACCTCAGATTAAAAAAGAAATCCAGGAGGGTGGAAAAGAAATGAAAAGTTTCAGATGTTTTCACTGTAATAAACTAGGCCATGTAAAGTCACAGTGTTGGTGGTTGAAGAAAAGCACTGGGAAGGCTGATGTGGTGAAACAGGATAAGACAGTGGGGTTTGTTAGAGTGGTAAAGGAAAGCCCAAGGGAAGCGAAGGAGGTGCAAAACGATTGTACAGCCTGTTCAAGAAGTAATTGTTAAGAAGGTGCCAGATGTCTTTAAAGAATTTACTTGTGTGGGTAAAGTTTACTCATGTGGAGCAGGAGGAGCAGGTAAAGAAGTCACAATTTTAAGAGATACAGGGGCTAGTCAATCTTTAATGGTAAGAGATGAGGAATTATGTAGTTTGGGAAGAATGTTGCCAGAAAAGGTGATGATATGTGGAATTCAGGGTGAGCGGTGTCACGTTCCATTATATAAGGTAAGGTTGGAAAGTCCAGTGAAGAGTGGTGAAGTGGTAGTAGGATTAATAGATAAACTATCTTGTCCAGGAATACAGTTTATCTTGGGTAATGATATAGCTGGATCGCA
>NW_027308374.1:40100-118412 GCF_047496885.1 Scyliorhinus torazame | reverse complement strand
TATCTCTCCGTCTATCTCTATCTCTCCGTCTATCTCTACTCTCTCTCTCAGTCTATCTCTATCTCTCCGTCTATCTCTATCTCTCCGTCTATCTCTCCGTCTATCTCTATCTCTCCGTCTATCTCTATCTCTCCGTCTATCTCTATCTCTCTCTCCGTCTATCTCTATCTCTCGCCTATCTCTCCGTCTATCTCTATCTCTCCGTCTATCTCTATCTCTCCGTCTATCCTCTATCTCTCCGTCTATCTCTATCTCTCCGTCTATCTCTCGTCTATCCTATCTCTCCGTCTATCTCTATCTCTCCGATCTATCTCTCCGTCTATCTCTATCTCTCCGTCTATCTCTCCCGTCTATCTCTATCTCTCCGTCTATCTCTATCTCTCCGTCTATCTCTATCTCTCCGTCTATCTCTATCTCTCCGTCTATCTCTCCGTCTATCTCTATCTCTCCGTCTATCTCTATCTCTCCGTCTATCTCTATCTCTCCGTCTATCTCTATCTCTCCGTCTATCTCTATCTCTCCGTCTATCTCTATCTCTCCGTCTATCTCTATCTCTCCGTCTATCTCTATCTCTCCGCCTATCTCTCCGTCTATCTCTATCTCTCCGTCTATCTCTATCTCTCCGTCTATCTCTATCTCTCCGTCTATCTCTATCTCTCCGTCTATCTCTATCTCTCCGTCTATCTCTATCTCTCCGTCTATCTCTATCTCTCCGTCTATCTCTCCGTCTATCTCTCCGTCTATCTCTATCTCTCCGTCTATCTCTATCTCTCCGCTATCTCTCCGTCTATCTCTATCTCTCCGTCTATCTCTATCTCTCCGTCTATCTCTCCTATCTCTCCGTCTATCTCTATCTCTCCGTCTATCTCTATCTCTCCGCCTATCTCTCCGTCTATCTCTATCTCTCCGTCTATCTCTATCTCTCCGTCTATCTCTCTCCGTCTATCTCTATCTCTCCGTCTATCTCTATCTCTCCGTCTATCTCTCTCCGTCTATCTCTATCTCTCCGTCTATCTCTCCGTCTATCTCTATCTCTCCGTCTATCTCTATCTCTCCGCCTATCTCTCCGTCTATCTCTATCTCTCCGTCTATCTCTATCTCTCCGTCTATCTCTATCTCTCCGTCTATCTCTATCTCTCCGCCTATCTCTCCGTCTATCTCTATCTCTCCGCTATCTCTCCCGTCTATCTCTATCTCTCCGTCTATCTCTATCTCTCCGCCTATCTCTCCGTCTATCTCTATCTCTCCGTCTATCTCTATCTCTCCGTCTATCTCTATCTCTCGTCTATCTCTATCTCTCCGTCTATCTCTCGTCTATCTCTATCTCTCCGTCTATCTCTATCTCTCCGTCTTCTCTATCTCTCCGTCTTCTCTATCCCCTATCTCTCCGTCTATCTCTATCTCTCCGTCTATCTCTCCGTCTATCTCTATCTCTCCGTCTATCTCTATCTCTCCGTCTATCTCTATCTCTCCGTCTATCTCTATCTCTCCGTCTATCTCTATCTCTCCGTCTATCTCTCCGTCTATCTCTATCTCTCCGTCTATCTCTATCTCTCCGTCTATCTCTATCTCTCCGTCTATCTCTATCTCTCCGTCTATCTCTATCTCTCCGTCTATCTCTATCTCTCCGTCTATCTCTATCTCTCCGTCTATCTCTATCTCTCCGCCTATCTCTCCGTCTATCTCTATCTCTCCGTCTATCTCTCCGTCTATCTCTATCTCTCCGTCTATCTCTATCTCTCCGTCTATCTCTCCGTCTATCTCTATCTCTCCGTCTATCTCTATCTCTCCGTCTATCTCTATCTCTCCGTCTATCTCTATCTCTCCGTCTATCTCTATCTCTCCGTCTATCTCTCCGTCTATCTCTATCTCTCCGTCTATCTCTATCTCTCCGTCTATCTCTATCTCTCCGTCTATCTCTCCGTCTATCTCTATCTCTCCGTCTATCTCTATCTCTCCGTCTATCTCTATCTCTCCGTCTATCTCTATCTCTCGTCTATCTCTATCTCTCCGTCTATCTCTATCTCTCCGTCTATCTCTCCGTCTATCTCTATCTCTCCGTCTATCTCTCCGTCTATCTCCGTCTCTCCGTCTATCTCTATCTCTCCGTCTATCTCTATCTCTCCGTCTATCTCTATCTCTCCGTCTATCTCGTCTCTCCGTCTATCTCTATCTCTCCGTCTATCTCTATCTCTCCGTCTATCTCTATCTCTCCGTCTATCTCTATCTCTCCGTCTATCTCTCCGTCTATCTCTATCTCTCCGTCTATCTCCGTCTCTCCGTCTATCTCTATCTCTCCGTCTATCTCTATCTCTCCGTCTATCTCAGTCTCTCCGTCTATCTCTATCTCTCCGTCTATCTCTATCTCTCCGTCTATCTCTATCTCTCCGTCTATCTCTCCGTCTATCTCTATCTCTCCGTCTATCTCTCCGTCTATCTCCGTCTCTCCGTCTATCTCTATCTCTCCGTCTATCTCTATCTCTCCGTCTATCTCTATCTCTCCGTCTATCTCTCCGTCTATCTCTATCTCTCCGTCTATCTCTCCGTCTATCTCCGTCTCTCCGTCTATCTCTATCTCTCCGTCTATCTCTATCTCTCCGTCTATCTCTATCTCTCCGTCTATCTCCGTCTATCTCTATCTCTCCGTCTATCTCTATCTCTCCGTCTATCTCTATCTCTCCGTCTATCTCTATCTCTCCGTCTATCTCTCCGTCTATCTCTATCTCTCCGTCTATCTCCGTCTCTCCGTCTATCTCTATCTCTCCGTCTATCTCTATCTCTCCGTCTATCTCTATCTCTCCGTCTATCTCCGTCTCTCCGTCTATCTCTATCTCTCCGTCTATCTCTATCTCTCCGTCTATCTCTATCTCTCCGTCTATCTCTCCGTCTATCTCTATCTCTCCGTCTATCTCTCCGTCTATCTCCATCTCTCCGTCTATCTCTCCGTCTATCTCCGTCTCTCCGTCTATCTCTATCTCTCCGTCTATCTCCGTCTCTCCGTCTATCTCTATCTCTCCGTCTATCTCTATCTCTCCGTCTATCTCTATCTCTCCGCCTATCTCTCCGTCTATCTCTATCTCTCCGCCTATCTCTCCGTCTATCTCTATCTCTCCGTCTATCTCTATCTCTCCGCCTATCTCTCCGTCTATCTCTATCTCTCCGTCTATCTCTATATCTCCGTCTATCTCTATCTCTCCGTCTATCTCTATCTCTCCGTCTATCTCTATCTCTCCGTCTATCTCTCCGTCTATCTCTATCTCTCCGTCTATCTCTATCTCTCCGTCTATCTCTATCTCTCCGTCTATCTCTATCTCTCCGTCTATCTCTATCTCTCCGTCTATCTCTCCGTCTATCTCTATCTCTCCGTCTATCTCTATCTCTCCGTCTATCTCTATCTCTCCGTCTATCTCTATCTCTCCGTCTATCTCTATCTCTCCGTCTATCTCTATCTCTCCGTCTATCTCTATCTCTCCGTCTATCTCTCCGTCTATCTCTATCTCTCCGTCTATCTCTATCTCTCCGTCTATCTCTATCTCTCCGTCTATCTCTATCTCTCCGTCTATCTCTATCTCTCCGTCTATCTCTATATCTCCGTCTATCTCTATCTCTCCGCCTATCTCTCCGTCTATCTCTATCTCTCCGTCTATCTCTATCTCTCCGTCTATCTCTATCTCTCCGTCTATCTCTCCGTCTATCTCTATCTCTCCGTCTATCTCTATCTCTCCGTCTATCTCTATCTCTCCGTCTATCTCTATCTCTCCGTCTATCTCTATCTCTCCGTCTATCTCTATCTCTCCGTCTATCTCTCCGTCTATCTCTATCTCTCCGTCTATCTCTATCTCTCCGTCTATCTCCGTCTCTCCGTCTATCTCTATCTCTCCGTCTATCTCTATCTCTCCGTCTATCTCTATCTCTCCGTCTATCTCTCCGTCTATCTCTATCTCTCCGTCTATCTCTCCGTCTATCTCCGTCTCTCCGTCTATATCTCTCCGTCTATCTCTATCTCTCCGTCTATCTCTATCTCTCCGTCTATCTCCGTCTCTCCGTCTATCTCTATCTCTCCGTCTATCTCTATCTCTCCGTCTATCTCTATCTCTCCGTCTATCTCTATCTCTCCGTCTATCTCTCCGTCTATCTCTATCTCTCCGTCTATCTCCGTCTCTCCGTCTATCTCTATCTCTCCGTCTATCTCTATCTCTCCGTCTATCTCTATCTCTCCGTCTATCTCCGTCTCTCCGTCTATCTCTATCTCTCCGTCTATCTCTATCTCTCCGTCTATCTCTATCTCTCCGTCTATCTCTCCGTCTATCTCTATCTCTCCGTCTATCTCTCCGTCTATCTCCGTCTCTCCGTCTATCTCTATCTCTCCGTCTATCTCTATCTCTCCGTCTATCTCTATCTCTCCGTCTATCTCTCCGTCTATCTCCGTCTCTCCGTCTATCTCTATCTCTCCGTCTATCTCTATCTCTCCGTCTATCTCTATCTCTCCGTCTATCTCTCCGTCTATCTCTATCTCTCCGTCTATCTCTCCGTCTATCTCTATCTCTCCGTCTATCTCTATCTCTCCGTCTATCTCTATCTCTCCGTCTATCTCTATCTCTCCGTCTATCTCTATCTCTCCGTCTATCTCTATCTCTCCGTCTATCTCTATCTCTCCGTCTATCTCCGTCTCTCCGTCTATCTCTATCTCTCCGTCTATCTCTATCTCTCCGCCTATCTCTCCGTCTATCTCTATCTCTCCGTCTATCTCTATCTCTCCGTCTATCTCTATCTCTCCGTCTATCTCTATCTCTCCGTCTATCTCTATCTCTCCGTCTATCTCTCCGTCTATCTCTATCTCTCCGTCTATCTCTATCTCTCCGTCTATCTCTATCTCTCCGTCTATCTCTATCTCTCCGTCTATCTCTATCTCTCCGTCTATCTCTCCGTCTATCTCTATCTCTCCGTCTATCTCTATCTCTCCGTCTATCTCCGTCTCTCCGTCTATCTCTATCTCTCCGTCTATCTCTATCTCTCCGTCTATCTCTATCTCTCCGTCTATCTCTCCGTCTATCTCTATCTCTCCGTCTATCTCTCCGTCTATCTCCGTCTCTCCGTCTATCTCTATCTCTCCGTCTATCTCTATCTCTCCGTCTATCTCTATCTCTCCGTCTATCTCCGTCTCTCCGTCTATCTCTATCTCTCCGTCTATCTCTATCTCTCCGTCTATCTCTATCTCTCCGTCTATCTCTATCTCTCCGTCTATCTCTCCGTCTATCTCTATCTCTCCGTCTATCTCCGTCTCTCCGTCTATCTCTATCTCTCCGTCTATCTCTATCTCTCCGTCTATCTCTATCTCTCCGTCTATCTCCGTCTCTCCGTCTATCTCTATCTCTCCGTCTATCTCTATCTCTCCGTCTATCTCTATCTCTCCGTCTATCTCTCCGTCTATCTCTATCTCTCCGTCTATCTCTCCGTCTATCTCCGTCTCTCTTTCTATCTCTATCTCTCCGTCTATCTCTATCTCTCCGTCTATCTCTATCTCTCCGTCTATCTCTCCGTCTATCTCCGTCTCTCCGTCTATCTCTATCTCTCCGTCTATCTCTATCTCTCCGTCTATCTCTATCTCTCCGTCTATCTCTCCGTCTATCTCTATCTCTCCGTCTATCTCTCCGTCTATCTCTATCTCTCCGTCTATCTCTATCTCTCCGTCTATCTCTATCTCTCCGTCTATCTCTATCTCTCCGTCTATCTCTCCGTCTATCTCTCCGTCTATCTCCGTCTCTCCGTCTATCTCTATCTCTCCGTCTATCTCTATCTCTCCGTCTATCTCTATCTCTCCGTCTATCTCTATCTCTCCGTCTATCTCTCCGTCTATCTCTATCTCTCCGTCTATCTCTATCTCTCCGTCTATCTCCGTCTCTCCGTCTATCTCTATCTCTCCGTCTATCTCTATCTCTCCGTCTATCTCCGTCTCTCCGTCTATCTCTATCTCTCCGTCTATCTCTATCTCTCCGTCTATCTCCGTCTCTCCGTCTATCTCTATCTCTCCGTCTATCTCCGTCTCTCCGTCTATCTCTATCTCTCCGTCTATCTCTCCGTCTATCTCTATCTCTCCGTCTATCTCTATCTCTCCGTCTATCTCTTCGTCTATCTCTATCTCTCCGTCTATCTCTATCTCTCCGTCTATCTCCGTCTCTCCGTCTATCTCTATCTCTCCGTCTATCTCTATCTCTCCGTCTATCTCTATCTCTCCGTCTATCTCTCCGTCTATCTCTATCTCTCCGTCTATCTCTCCGTCTATCTCCGTCTCTCCGTCTATCTCTATCTCTCCGTCTATCTCTATCTCTCCGTCTATCTCTATCTCTCCGTCTATCTCTATCTCTCCGTCTATCTCTATCTCTCCGCCTATCTCTCCGTCTATCTCTATCTCTCCGTCTATCTCTATCTCTCCGTCTATCTCTATCTCTCCGCCTATCTCTCCGTCTATCTCTATCTCTCCGTCTATCTCTATCTCTCCGTCTATCTCTATCTCTCCGTCTATCTCTATCTCTCCGTCTATCTCTATCTCTCCGTCTATCTCTATCTCTCCGTCTATCTCTCCGTCTATCTCTATCTCTCCGTCTATCTCTATCTCTCCGTCTATCTCTATCTCTCCGTCTATCTCTATCTCTCCGTCTATCTCTATCTCTCCGTCTATCTCTCCGTCTATCTCTATCTCTCCGTCTATCTCTATCTCTCCGTCTATCTCCGTCTCTCCGTCTATCTCTATCTCTCCGTCTATCTCTATCTCTCCGTCTATCTCTCCGTCTATCTCTATCTCTCCGTCTATCTCTCCGTCTATCTCCGTCTCTCCGTCTATCTCTATCTCTCCGTCTATCTCTATCTCTCCGTCTATCTCTATCTCTCCGTCTATCTCCGTCTCTCCGTCTATCTCTATCTCTCCGTCTATCTCTATCTCTCCGTCTATCTCTATCTCTCCGTCTATCTCTATCTCTCCGTCTATCTCTCCGTCTATCTCTATCTCTCCGTCTATCTCCGTCTCTCCGTCTATCTCTATCTCTCCGTCTATCTCTATCTCTCCGTCTATCTCTATCTCTCCGTCTATCTCCGTCTCTCCGTCTGTCTCTATCTCTCCGTCTATCTCTATCTCTCCGTCTATCTCTATCTCTCCGTCTATCTCTCCGTCTATCTCTATCTCTCCGTCTATCTCTCCGTCTCTCCGTCTATCTCTATCTCTCCGTCTATCTCTATCTCTCCGTCTATCTCTATCTCTCCGTCTATCTCTCCGTCTATCTCCGTCTCTCCGTCTATCTCTATCTCTCCGTCTATCTCTATCTCTCCGTCTATCTCTATCTCTCCGTCTATCTCTATCTCTCCGTCTATCTCTCCGTCTATCTCTATCTCTCCGTCTATCTCTCCGTCTATCTCTATCTCTCCGTCTATCTCTATCTCTCCGTCTATCTCTATCTCTCCGTCTATCTCTATCTCTCCGTCTATCTCTATCTCTCCGTCTATCTCCGTCTCTCCGTCTATCTCTATCTCTCCGTCTATCTCTATCTCTCCGCCTATCTCTCCGTCTATCTCTATCTCTCCGTCTATCTCTATCTCTCCGTCTATCTCTATCTCTCCGTCTATCTCTATCTCTCCGTCTATCTCTATCTCTCCGTCTATCTCTCCGTCTATCTCTATCTCTCCGTCTATCTCTATCTCTCCGTCTATCTCTATCTCTCCGTCTATCTCTATCTCTCCGTCTATCTCTCCGTCTATCTCTATCTCTCCGTCTATCTCTATCTCTCCGTCTATCTCTATCTCTCCGTCTATCTCTATCTCTCCGTCTATCTCTATCTCTCCGTCTATCTCTCCGTCTATCTCTATCTCTCCGTCTATCTCTATCTCTCCGTCTATCTCTATCTCTCCGTCTATCTCCGTCTCTCCGTCTATCTCTATCTCTCCGTCTATCTCTATCTCTCCGTCTATCTCTATCTCTCCGTCTATCTCTCCGTCTATCTCTATCTCTCCGTCTATCTCTCCGTCTATCTCCGTCTCTCCGTCTATCTCTATCTCTCCGTCTATCTCTATCTCTCCGTCTATCTCTATCTCTCCGTCTATCTCCGTCTCTCCGTCTATCTCTATCTCTCCGTCTATCTCTATCTCTCCGTCTATCTCTATCTCTCCGTCTATCTCTATCTCTCCGTCTATCTCTCCGTCTATCTCTATCTCTCCGTCTATCTCCGTCTCTCCGTCTATCTCTATCTCTCCGTCTATCTCTATCTCTCCGTCTATCTCTATCTCTCCGTCTATCTCCGTCTCTCCGTCTATCTCTATCTCTCCGTCTATCTCTATCTCTCCGTCTATCTCTATCTCTCCGTCTATCTCTCCGTCTATCTCTATCTCTCCGTCTATCTCTCCGTCTATCTCCGTCTCTCCGTCTATCTCTATCTCTCCGTCTATCTCTATCTCTCCGTCTATCTCTCCGTCTATCTCCGTCTCTCCGTCTATCTCTATCTCTCCGTCTATCTCTATCTCTCCGTCTATCTCTATCTCTCCGTCTATCTCTCCGTCTATCTCTATCTCTCCGTCTATCTCTCCGTCTATCTCTATCTCTCCGTCTATCTCTATCTCTCCGTCTGTCTCTATCTCTCCGTCTATCTCTATCTCTCCGTCTA
Organism: Scyliorhinus torazame; assembly: GCF_047496885.1. Lineage (NCBI taxonomy): Eukaryota > Metazoa > Chordata > Chondrichthyes > Carcharhiniformes > Scyliorhinidae > Scyliorhinus > Scyliorhinus torazame. Next base: position 109,764 of record NW_027308374.1, on the reverse strand, counting down.
TCTCTATCTCTCCGTCTATCTCTATCTCTCCGTCTATCTCTCCGTCTATCTCCGTCTCTCCGTCTATCTCTATCTCTCCGTCTATCTCTATCTCTCCGTCTATCTCTATCTCTCCGTCTATCTCTCCGTCTATCTCTATCTCTCCGTCTATCTCTATCTCTCCGTCTATCTCCGTCTCTCCGTCTATCTCTATCTCTCCGTCTATCTCTATCTCTCCGTCTATCTCCGTCTCTCCGTCTATCTCTATCTCTCCGTCTATCTCTATCTCTCCGTCTATCTCCGTCTCTCCGTCTATCTCTATCTCTCCGTCTATCTCCGTCTCTCCGTCTATCTCTATCTCTCCGTCTATCTCTCCGTCTATCTCTATCTCTCCGTCTATCTCTATCTCTCCGTCTATCTCTCCGTCTATCTCTATCTCTCCGTCTATCTCTATCTCTCCGTCTATCTCTATCTCTCCGTCTATCTCTATCTCTCCGTCTATCTCTCCGTCTATCTCTATCTCTCCGTCTATCTCTATCTCTCCGTCTATCTCCGTCTCTCCGTCTATCTCTATCTCTCCGTCTATCTCTATCTCTCCGTCTATCTCTATCTCTCCGTCTATCTCTCCGTCTATCTCTATCTCTCCGTCTATCTCTCCGTCTATCTCCGTCTCTCCGTCTATCTCTATCTCTCCGTCTATCTCTATCTCTCCGTCTATCTCTATCTCTCCGTCTATCTCCGTCTCTCCGTCTATCTCTATCTCTCCGTCTATCTCTATCTCTCCGTCTATCTCTATCTCTCCGTCTATCTCTCCGTCTATCTCTATCTCTCCGTCTATCTCCGTCTCTCCGTCTATCTCTATCTCTCCGTCTATCTCTATCTCTCCGTCTATCTCTATCTCTCCGTCTATCTCCGTCTCTCCGTCTATCTCTATCTCTCCGTCTATCTCTATCTCTCCGTCTATCTCTATCTCTCCGTCTATCTCTCCGTCTATCTCTATCTCTCCGTCTATCTCTCCGTCTATCTCCGTCTCTCCGTCTATCTCTATCTCTCCGTCTATCTCTATCTCTCCGTCTATCTCTATCTCTCCGTCTATCTCTCCGTCTATCTCCGTCTCTCCGTCTATCTCTATCTCTCCGTCTATCTCTATCTCTCCGTCTATCTCTATCTCTCCGTCTATCTCTCCGTCTATCTCTATCTCTCCGTCTATCTCTCCGTCTATCTCTATCTCTCCGTCTATCTCTATCTCTCCGTCTATCTCTATCTCTCCGTCTATCTCTATCTCTCCGTCTATCTCTATCTCTCCGTCTATCTCTCCGTCTATCTCCGTCTCTCCGTCTATCTCTATCTCTCCGTCTATCTCTATCTCTCCGTCTATCTCTATCTCTCCGTCTATCTCTCCGTCTATCTCTATCTCTCCGTCTATCTCTATCTCTCCGTCTATCTCCGTCTCTCCGTCTATCTCTATCTCTCCGTCTATCTCTATCTCTCCGTCTATCTCTATCTCTCCGTCTATCTCTCCGTCTATCTCTATCTCTCCGTCTATCTCTCCGTCTATCTCCGTCTCTCCGTCTATCTCTATCTCTCCGTCTATCTCTATCTCTCCGTCTATCTCTATCTCTCCGTCTATCTCCGTCTCTCCGTCTATCTCTATCTCTCCGTCTATCTCTATCTCTCCGTCTATCTCTATCTCTCCGTCTATCTCTCCGTCTATCTCTATCTCTCCGTCTATCTCCGTCTCTCCGTCTATCTCTATCTCTCCGTCTATCTCTATCTCTCCGTCTATCTCTATCTCTCCGTCTATCTCCGTCTCTCCGTCTATCTCTATCTCTCCGTCTATCTCTATCTCTCCGTCTATCTCTATCTCTCCGTCTATCTCTCCGTCTATCTCTATCTCTCCGTCTATCTCTCCGTCTATCTCCGTCTCTCCGTCTATCTCTATCTCTCCGTCTATCTCTATCTCTCCGTCTATCTCTCCGTCTATCTCCGTCTCTCCGTCTATCTCTATCTCTCCGTCTATCTCTATCTCTCCGTCTATCTCTATCTCTCCGTCTATCTCTCCGTCTATCTCTATCTCTCCGTCTATCTCTCCGTCTATCTCCGTCTCTCCGTCTATCTCTATCTCTCCGTCTATCTCTATCTCTCCGTCTATCTCTCCGTCTATCTCTATCTCTCCGTCTATCTCTCCGTCTATCTCCGTCTCTCCGTCTATCTCTATCTCTCCGTCTATCTCTATCTCTCCGTCTATCTCTATCTCTCCGTCTATCTCTCCGTCTATCTCTATCTCTCCGTCTATCTCTCCGTCTATCTCCGTCTCTCCGTCTATCTCTATCTCTCCGTCTATCTCTATCTCTCCGTCTATCTCTCCGTCTATCTCCGTCTCTCCGTCTATCTCTCCGTCTATCTCTATCTCTCCGTCCATCTCTCCGTCTATCTCCGTCTCTCCGTCTATCCGTCTATCTCCATCTCTCCGTCTATCTCTCCGTCTATCTCTCCATCTATCTCCATCTCTCCGTCTATCTCCATCTCTCCGTCTATCTCTCCGTCTCTCCGTCTATCTCTATCTCTCCGTCTATCTCTCCGTCTATCTCCATCTCTCCGTCTATCTCTCCGTCTCTCCGTCTATCTCCATCTCTCCGTCTATCTCTCCGTCTATCTCCATCTCTCCGTCCATCTCTCCGTCTATCTCCATCTCTCCGTCTCTCCGTCTATCTCTATCTCTCCGTCTATCTCCATCTCTCCGTCTATCTCCATCTCTCCGTCTATCTCTCCGTCTATCTCCATCTCTCCGTCCATCTCTCCGTCTATCTCCATCTCTCCGTCTATCTCTCCATCTCTCTGTCCATATCTCCGTCCATCTCTCCGTCTATCTCCATCTCTCCGTCTATCTCTATCTCTCCGTCCATCTCTCCGTCTATCTCTATCTCTCCGTCCATCTATCCGTCTATCTCTATCTCTCCGTCTATCTCTATCTCTCCGTCTATCCGTCTATCTCTATCTCTCCGTCTATCTCTCCGTCTATCTCTATCTCTCCGTCTATCCGTCCATCTCTCCGTCTATCTCTCCGTCTCTCCGTCTGTCTCTATCTCGCCATCTCTCCGTCTATCTCTCCGTCTCTCCGTCTATCTCTATCTATCCGTCTATCTCTCCGTCTATCTCCGTCTCTCCGTCTATCTCTCCGTCTATCTCCGTCTCTCCGTCTATCTCTCCGTCTCTCCGTCTATCTCTATCTCTCCGTCTGTCCGTCTATCTCTCCGTCTATCTCCGTCTATCTCTCCGTCTCTCCGTCTATCTCTATCTCTCCGTCTATCCGTCTATCTCTCCGTCTATCTCAACCGTCTATCTCCGTCTATCTCCGTCTCTCCGTCTATCTCTCCGTCTATCTCCGTCTATCTCTCCGTCTATCTCTCCGTCTCTCTGTCTATCTCTATCTCTCCGTCTATCCGTCTATCTCTCCGTCTCTCTCCGTCTATGTCTCAGTCTATCTCTATCTCTCCGTCTATCCGTCTATCTCTCCGTCTATCTCCGTCTATCTCTCCGTCTCTCCGTCTATCTCTCCGTCTATCTCCGTCTATCTCTCCGTCTATCTCTCCGTCTCTCCTTCTATCTCTATCTCTCCGTCTATCCGTCTATCTCTCCGTCTATCTCCGTCTATCTCTCCGTCTCTCCGTCTATCTCTATCTCTCCGTCTATCCGTCTATCTCTCCGTCTATCTCCGTCTATCTCTCCGTCTATCTCTCCGTCTCTCCGTCTATCTCTATCCCTCCGTCTCTCCGTCTATCCGTCTATCTCCGTCTATCTCTCCGTCTATCTCCGTCTATCTCTCGTCTATCTCTCCATCTATCTCCGTCTATCTCTACGTCTATCTCTCCGTCTGTCTATCCGTCTATCTCCTCTATCTCTCCGTCTATCTCCGTCTATCTCTCCGTCTATCTCTCCGTCTCTCCGTCTATCTCTATCCCTCCGTCTATCCGTCTATCTCTCCGTCTATCTCTCCGTCTATCTCCGTCTATCTCTCCGTCTGTCTATCCGTCTATCTCTCCGTCTATCTCCATCTCTCCGCCTATCTCTCCGTCTATCTCCATCTCGCCGTCTATCTCTCCGTCTATCCGTCTATCTCTCCGTCTATCTCCGTCTATCTCTCCGTCTCTCCGTCTATCTCTATCTCTCCTTCTCTCCGTCTATCCGTCTAACTCTCCGTCTAACTCCGTCTATCTCTCCGTCTATCTCCGTCTATCTCTCCGCCTATCTCCGTCTATCTCTCCGTCTATCTCTCCGTCTGTCTATCCGTCTATCTCTCCGTCTATCTCCATCTCTCCGTCTATCTCTCCGTCTATCTCCATCTCTCCGTCTATCTCCATCTCTCCGTCTATCTCTCCGTCTATCTCCATCTCTCCGTCTATCTCTATCTCTCCGTCTATCCGTCTATCTCTCCATCTATCTCCGTCTATCTCTCCGTCTATCTCCGTCTATCCCTCCGTCTATCTCTCCGCCTATCTCCGTCTATCTCTCCGTCTATCTCTCCCTCTGTCTATCCGTCTATCTCTCCGTCTATCTCCATCTCTCCGTTTATCTCTCCGTCTATCTCCATCTCTCCGTCTATCTCCATCTCTCCGTCTATCTCCATCTCTCCGTCTATCTCTATCTCTCTGTCTATCCGTCTATCTCTCCGTCTATCTCCGTCTATCTCTCCGTCTATCTCCGTCTATCTCTCCGTCTATCTCTCCGTCTGTCTATCCGTCTATCTCTCCGTCTATCTCCATCCCTCCGTCTATCTCTCCGTCTATCTCCATCTCTCCGTCTATCTCCATCTCTCCGTCTATCTCTCCGTCTTTCTCCATCTCTCCGTCTATCTCTCCGTCTATCTCCATCTCTCCGTCTATCTCTATCTCTCCATCTCTCCCTCTCTCCGTCTAGCTCTCCGTCTATCTCCGTCTATCTCTCCGTCTATCTCCGTCTATCTCTCCGTCTGTCTATCCGTCTATCTCCGTCTATCTCTCTGTCTATCTCTCCGTCTATCTCCGTCTATCTCTCCGTCTATCTCTCCGTCTCTCCGTCTATCTCTATCCCTCCGTCTATCCGTCTATCTCTCCGTCTATCTCCGTCTATCTCTCCGTCTATCTCCGTCTATCTATCCGTCTGTCTATCCGTCTATCTCTCCGTCTATCTCCATCTCTCCGTCTATCTCTCCGTCTATCTCCATCTCTCCGTCTATCTCTCCGTCTATCCGTCTGTCTATCCGTCTATCTCCATCTCTCCATCTATCTATCCGTCTGTCTATCCGTCTATCTCTCCGTCTATCTCCATCTCTCCGTATATCTCCATCTCTCCGTCTATCTCTCCGTCTATCCGTCTGTCTATCCGTCTATCTCCATCTCTCCGTCCGTCTATCCGTCTATCTCCATCTCTCCGCCTCTCTCTCCGTCTATCTCCGTCTATCTCTCCGTCTATCTCCATCTCTCCGTCTATCTCTCCGTCTATCTCCATCTCTCTGTTTATCCGCCTATCTCCATCTCTCCATTTGTCTATCCGTCTATCTCCATCTCTCCATCTATCTATCCGTCTATCTCCGTCTATCTCTCCGTCTATCTCCATCTCTCCGTCTGTCTATCTCCATCTCTCCGTCTGTCTATCCGTCTATCTCTCCGTCTATCTCCATCTCTCCGTCTATCTCTCCGTCTATCTCCATCTCTCTGTTTATCCGTCTATCCCCATCGCTCCGTCTGTCTATCCGTCTATCTCCATCTATCTATCCGTCTATCTCCGTCTATCTCTCCGTCTATCTCCATCTCTCCGTCTATCTCTCCATCTATCTCCATCTCTCCGTCTATCTCTCCGTCTATCCGTCTGTCTATCTGTCTATCTCTCGGTCTATCTCCATCTCTCCGTCTATCTCTCCGTCTATCTCCATCTCTCCGTCTATCTCTCCGTCTGTCCGTCCGTCTATCCGTCTGTCTATCCGTCTATCTCCATCTCTCCATCTATCTATCCGTCTGTCTATCCATCTATCTCTCCGTCTATCTCCATCTCTCCGTCTACCTCTCCGTCTATCTCCATCTCTCCGTCTATCTCTCCGTCTATCCGTCTGTCTATCCGTCTATCTCCATCTCTCCATCTATCTATCCGTCTGTCTATCCGTCTATCTCTCCGTCTATCTCCATCTCTCCGTCGATCTCTCCGTCTATCTCCATCTCTCCGTCTATCTCCATCTCTCCGTCTATCTCTCCGTCTATCCGTCTGTCTATCCGTCTATCTCCATCTCTCCGTCTCTCTCTCCGTCTATCTCCGTCTATCTCTCCGTCTATCTCCATCTCTCCGTCTATCTCCATCTCTCTGTTTATCCGTCTATCTCCATCTCTCCATTTGTCTATCCGTCTATCTCCATCTCTCCATCTATCTATCCGTCTATCTCCATCTATCTATCCGTCTATCTCTCCGTCTATCTCCATCTCTCCGTCTGTCTATCCGTCTATCTCCATCTATCCGTCTGTCTATCCGTCTATCTCTCCGTCTATCTCCATCTCTCCGTCGATCTCTCCGTCTATCTCCATCTCTCCGTCTATCTCTATCTCTCCGTCTATCTCCGTCTGTCTCGCCGTCTATCTCTCCATCTATCCGTCTATCTCCATCTCTCCGTCAATCTCTCCGTCTATCTCCATCTCTCCGTCTATCTCTCCGTCTATCTCCATCTCTCTGTCTATCCGTCTATCTCCATCTCTCCGTCTGCCTATCCATCTATCTCCGTCTCTCCGTCTATCTCGCCGTATATCTCTCCATCTATCCGTCTATCTCCATCTCTCCGTCTATCTCCATCTCTCCGTCTATCTCTCCGTCTATCTCCATCTCTCTGTCTATCCGTCTATCTCCATCTCTCCATCTGCCTATCCGTCTATCTCCATCTCTCCATCTATCTATCCGTCTATCTCCGTCTGTGTATCCGTCTATCTCCATCTCTCCGTCTACCTCTCCGTCTATCTCCGTCTCTCTCTCCGTCTATCTCACCGTCTATCTCCCCATCTATCTCTCCATCTATCCGTCTATCTCCATCTCTCCGTCTATCTCTCCGTCTATCTCCATCTCTCCGTCTATCTCTCCGTCTATCTCTCCGTCTATCTCCATCTCTCCGTCTATCTCTCCATCTATCTCCATCTCTCCGTCTATCTCTCCATCTATCTCCGTCTATCTCTCCGTCTAACTCCATCTCTCCGTCTATCTCTCCATCTATCTCCATCTCTCCGTCTATCTCTCCGTCTATCCGTCTGTCTATCCGTCTATCTCTCCGTCTATCCGTCTATCTCTCCGTCTATCCGTCTGTCTATCCGTCTATCTCAGTCTATCTCTCCGTCTATCCATCTGTCTATCCGTCTATCTCTCCGCCTATCTCCATCTCTCCGTCTATCCGTCTATCTGTCTGTCTATCCGTCTATCTCTCCGTCTATCTCCATCTCTCAGTCTATCTCTCCGTCTATCTCCGTCTATCTCTCCGTCTATCTCCATCTCTCCGTCTATCTCTCCGTCTATCCGTCTGTCTCTCCGTCTATCTCCATCTCTCCGTCTATCCGTCTGTCTATCCGTCTATCTCTCCGTCTATCTCCATCTCTCCGTCTATCTCTCCGTCTATCTCCGTCTATCTCTCCGTCTATCTCCATCTCTCCGTCTATCTCTCCGTCTATCTCTCCGTCTATCTCTCCGTCTGTCTCCATCTCTCCGTCTATCTCCATCTCTCCGTCTATCTCCATCTCTCTGTTTATCCGTCTATCCCCATCGCTCCGTCTGTCTATCCGTCTATCTCCATCTATCTATCCGTCTAGCTCCGTCTATCTCTCCGTCTATCTCCATCTCTCCGTCTATCTCTCCATCTATCTCCATCTCTCCGTCTATCCGTCTGTCTATCCGTCTATCTCTCCGTCTATCTCCATCTCTCCGTCTATCTCTCCGTCTATCTCCATCTCTCCGTCTATCTCTCCGTCTGTCTATCCGTCTATCTCTCCGTCTATCTCCATCTCTCCGTCTATCTCTCCGTCTATCTCCATCTCTCCGTCTATCTCTCCGTCTATCCGTCTGTCTATCCGTCTATCTCCATCTCTCCATCTATCTATCCGTCTGTCTACCCGTCTATCTCTCCGTCTATCTCCATCTCTCCGTCTATCTCTCCGTCTATCTCCATCTCTCCGTCTATCTCCATCTCTCCGTCTATCTCTCCGTCTATCCGTCTGTCTATCCGTCTATCTCCATCTCTCCGTCTCTCTCTCCGTCTATCTCCGTCTATCTCTCCGTCTATCTCCATCTCTCCGTCTATCTCCATCTCTCTGTTTATCCGTCTATCTCCATCTCTCCATTTGTCTATCCGTCTATCTCCATCTCTCCATATATCTATCCGTCTATCTCCATCTATCTCTCCATCTATCTATCCGTCTATCTCTCCGTCTATCTCCGTCTCTCCGTCTGTCTATCCGTCTATCTCCATCTCTCCGTCTGTCTATCCGTCTATCTCTCCGTCTATCTCCATCTCTCCGTCTATCTCTACGTCTATCTCCATCTCTCTGTTTATCCGTCTATCTCCATCTATCTATCCGTCTATCTCTCCGTCTATCTCCATCTCTCCGTCTGTCTATCCGTCTATCTCCATCTCTCCATCTAGCTATCCGTCTATCTCCGTCTATCTCTCCGTCTATCTCCATCTCTCCGTCTATCTCCCCATCTATCTCCATCTCTCCGTCTATCTCTCCGTCTATCTCCATCTCTCCGACTATCTCCGTCTATCTCTCCGTCTATCTCCATCTCTCCGTCTATCTCTCCGTCTATCTCTCCGTCTATCTCCATCTCTCCGTCTATCTCTCCGTCTATCTCCATCTCTCCGTCTATCTCTCCATCTATCTCCATCTCTCCGTCTATCTCTCCGTCTATCCGTCTGTCTATCCGTCTATCTCTCCGTCTATCTCCATCTCTCCGTCTATCTCTCCGTCTATCTCCATCTCTCCGTCTATCTCTCCGTCTGTCCGTCCGTCAATCCGTCTGTCTATTCGTCTATCTCCATCTATCTATCCGTCTGTCTATCCGTCTATCTCTCCGTCTATCTCCATCTCTCCGTCTATCTCTCCGTCTATCTCCATCTCTCCGTCTATCTCTCCGTCTATCCGTCTGTCTATCCGTCTATCTCCATCTCTCCATCTATCTATCCGTCTGTCTATCCGTCTATCTCTCCGACTATCTCCATCTCTCCGTCTATCTCCATCTCTCCGTCTATCTCTCCGTCTATCCGTCTGTCTATCCGTCTATCTCCATCTCTCCGTCTGTCTATCCGTCTATCTCCATCTCTCCGTCTCTCTCTCCGTCTATCTCCGTCTATCTCTCCGTCTATCTCCATCTCTCCGTCTATCTCTCCGTCTATCTCCATCTCTCTGTTTATCCGTCTATCTCCATCTCTCCATTTGTCTATCCGTCTATCTCCATCTCTCCATCTATCTATCCGTCTATCTCCATCTATCTATCCGTCTATCTCTCCGTCTATCTCCATCTCTCCGTCTGTCTATCCGTCTGTCTCCATCTCTCCGTCTGTCTATCCGTCTATCTCTCCGTCTATCTCCATCTCTCCGTCTATCTCTCCGTCTATCTCCATCTCTCTGTTTATCCGTCTGTCCCCATCGCTCCGTCTGTCTATCCGTCTATCTCCATCTATCTATCCGTCTAGCTCCGTCTATCTCTCCGTCTATCTCCATCTCTCCGTCTATCTCTCCATCTATCTCCATCTCTCCGTCTATCTCTCCGTCTATCCGTCTGTCTATCCGTCTATCTCTCCGTCTATCTCCATCTCTCCGTCTATCTCTCCGTCTATCTCCATCTCTCCGTCTATCTCTCCGTCTGTCTATCCGTCTATCTCTCCGTCTATCTCCATCTCTCCGTCTATCTCTCCGTCTATCCGTCTGTCTATCCGTCTATCTCCATCTATCTATCCGTCTGTCTATCCGTCTATCTCTCCGTCTATCTCCATCTCTCCGTCTATCTCTCCGTCTATCTCCATCTCTCCGTCTATCTCCATCTCTCCGTCTATCTCTCCGTCTATCCGTCTGTCTATCCGTCTATCTCCATCTCTCCGTCTCTCTCTCCGTCTATCTCCGTCTATCTCTCCGTCTATCTCCATCTCTCCGTCTATCTCCATCTCTCTGTTTATCCGTCTATCTCCATCTCTCCATTTGTCTATCCGTCTATCTCCATCTGTCTATCCGTCTATCTCTCCGTCTATCTCCATCTCTCCGTCTGTCTATCCGTCTATCTCCATCTCTCCGTCTGTCTATTCGTCTATCTCCATCTATCTATCCGTCTGTCTATCCGTCTATCTCTCCGTCTATCTCCATCTCTCCGTCTATCTCTCCGTCTATCTCCATCTCTCCGTCTATCTCTCCGTCTATCCGTCTGTCTATCCGTCTATCTCCATCTCTCCATCTATCTATCCGTCTGTCTATCCGTCTATCTCTCCGTCTATCTCCATCTCTCCGTCTATCTCCATCTCTCCGTCTATCTCTCCGTCTATCCGTCTGTCTATCCGTCTATCTCCATCTCTCCGTCTGTCTATCCGTCTATCTCCATCTCTCCGTCTCTCTCTCCGTCTATCTCCGTCTATCTCTCCGTCTATCTCCATCTCTCCGTCTATCTCTCCGTCTATCTCCATCTCTCTGTTTATCCGTCTATCTCCATCTCTCCATTTGTCTATCCGTCTATCTCCATCTCTCCATCTATCTATCCGTCTATCTCCATCTATCTATCCGTCTATCTCTCCGTCTATCTCCATCTCTCCGTCTGTCTATCCGTCTGTCTCCATCTCTCCGTCTGTCTATCCGTCTATCTCTCCGTCTATCTCCATCTCTCCGTCTATCTCTCCGTCTATCTCCATCTCTCTGCTTATCCGTCTGTCCCCATCGCTCCGTCTGTCTATCCGTCTATCTCCATCTATCTATCCGTCTAGCTCCGTCTATCTCTCCGTCTATCTCCATCTCTCCGTCTATCTCTCCATCTATCTCCATCTCTCCGTCTATCTCTCCGTCTATCCGTCTGTCTATCCGTCTATCTCTCCGTCTATCTCCATCTCTCCGTCTATCTCTCCGTCTATCTCCATCTCTCCGTCTATCTCTCCATCTGTCTATCCGTCTATCTCTCCGTCTATCTCCATCTCTCCGTCTATCTCTCCGTCTATCTCCATCTCTCCGTCTATCTCTCCATCTATCCGTCTGTCTATCCGTCTATCTCCATCTCTCCATCTATCTATCCGTCTGTCTATCCGTCTATCTCTCCGTCTATCTCCATCTCTCCGTCTATCTCTCCGTCTATCTCCATCTCTCCGTCTATCTCCATCTCTCCGTCTATCTCTCCGTCTATCCGTCTGTCTATCCGTCTATCTCCATCTCTCCGTCTCTCTCTCCGTCTATCTCCGTCTATCTCTCCGTCTATCTCCATCTCTCCGTCTATCTCCATCTCTCTGTTTATCCGTCTATCTCCATCTCTCCATTTGTCTATCCGTCTATCTCCATCTCTCCATCTGTCTATCCGTCTATCTCTCCGTCTATCTCCATCTCTCCGTCTGTCTATCCGTCTATCTCCATCTCTCCGTCTGTCTATCCGTCTATCTCTCCGTCTATCTCCATCTCTCCGTCTATCTCTCCGTCTATCTCCATCTCTCTGTTTATCTGTCTATCCCCATCTCTCCGTCTGTCTATCCGTCTATCTCCATCTCTCCATCTATCTATCTGTCTATCTCCGTCTATCTCTCCGTCTATCTCCATCTCTCCGTCTATCTCTCCATCTATCTCCATCTCTCCGTCTATCTCTCCGTCTATCCGTCTGTCTATCCGTCTATCTCTCCGTCTATCTCCATCTCTCCATCTATCTCTCCGTCTATCTCCATCTCTCCGTCTATCTCTCCGTCTATCCGTCTGTCTATCCGTCTATCTCCATCTCTCCATCTATCTATCCGTCTATCTCCGTCTATCTCTCCGTCTATCTCCATCTCTCCGTCTATCTCCATCTCTCCGTCTATCTCTCCGTCTGTCCGTCTGTCTATCCGTCTATCTCTCCGTCTATCTCCATCTCTCCGTCTATCTCTCCGTCTATCTCCATCTCTCCGTCTATCTCTCCGTCTATCCGTCTGTCTATCCGTCTATCTCCATCTCTGCATCTATCTATCCGTCTGTCTATCCGTCTATCTCTCCGTCTATCTCCATCTCTCCGTCTATCTCCATCTCTCCGTCTATCTCTCCATCTATCCGTCTATCTCTCCGTCTATCTCCATCTCTCCGTCTATCTCTCCGTCTATCTCCGTCTATCTCTCCGTCTATCTCCATCTCTCCGTCTATCTCTCCATCTATCTCCATCTCTCTGTTTATCCGTCTATCTCCATCTCTCCGTCTGTCTATCCGTATATCTCCATCTAACTATCCGTCTATCTCCGTCTATCTCTCCGTCTATCTCCATCTCTCCGTCTATCTCTCCGTCTATCTCCATCTCTCTGACTATCCGTCTATCTCCATCTATCTATACGTCTATCTCCGTCTGTCTATCCGTCTATCTCCATCTCTCCGTCTATCTCCGTCTCTCCGTCTATCTCTCCGTCTATCTCTGTCTGTCTCGCCGTCTATCTCTCCATCTATCCGTCTATCTCCATCTCTCCGCCAATCTCTCCGTCTATCTCCATCTCTCCGTCTATCTCTCCGTCTATCTCCATCTCTCCGTCTATCTATCCGTCTATCTCCGTCTATCTCTCCGTCTATCTCCATCTCTCTGTCTATCCGTCTATCTCCATCTCTCCATCTATCTATCCGTCTATCTCCGTCTGTCTATCCGTCTATCTCCATCTCTCCGTCTATCTCCGTCTCTCCGTCTATCTCTCTGTCTATCTCCGTCTGTCTCGCCGTCTATCTCTCCATCTATCCGTCTATCTCCATCTCTCCGTCTATCTCCATCTCTCCGTCTATCTCCATCTCTCTGTCTATCCGTCTATCTCCATCTCTCCGTCTGCCTATCCGTCTATCTCCGTCTCTCCGTCTATCTCGCCGTCTATCTCTCCATCTATCCGTCTATCTCCATCTCTCCGTCTATCTCTCCGTCTATCTCCATCTCTCTGTCTATCCGTTTATCTCCATCTCTCCATCTATCTATCTGTCTATCTCCGTCTGTCTATCCGTCTATCTACATCTCTCCGTCTATCTCTCCGTCTATCTCCGTCTGTCTATCCGTCTATCTCCATCTCTCCATCTATCTATCCGTCTATCTCCGTCTGTCTATCCGTCTATCTCCATCTCTCCGTCTATCTCTCCGTCTATCTCCGTCTATCTCTCCGTCTATCTCGCCGTCTATCTCCCCATCTATCTCTCCATCTATCCGTCTATCTCCATCTCTCCGTCTATCTCTCCGTCTATCTCCATCTCTCCGTCTGCCTATCCGTCTATCTCCGTCTGTCTATCCGTCTATCTCCATCTCTCCGTCTATCTCCGTCTCTCCGCCAATCTCTCCGTCTATCTCCATCTCTCCGTCTATCTCTCCGTCTATCTCCATCTCTCCGTCTATCTATCCGTCTATCTCCGTCTATCTCTCCGTCTATCTCCATCTCTCTGTCTATCCGTCTATCTCCATCTCTCCATCTATCTATCCGTCGATCTCCGTCTGTCTATCCGTCTATCTCCACCTCTCCGTCTATCTCTATCTCTCCGTCTATCTCCGTCTGTCTCGCCGTATATCTCTCCATCTATCCGTCTATCTCCATCTCTCCGTCAATCTCTCCGTCTATCTCCATCTCTCCGTCTATCTCTCCGTCTATCTCCATCTCTCCGTCTATCTCTCCGTCTATCTCCATCTCTCCGTCTATCTCTCCATCTATCTCCATCTCTCCGTCTATCTCTCCGTCTGTCCGTCCGTCTATCCGTCTGTCTATCCGTCTATCTCTCCGTCTATCTCCATCTCTCCGTCGATCTCTCCGTCTATCTCCATCTCTCCGTCTATCTCTATATCTCCGTCTATCTCCGTCTGTCTCGCCGTCTATCTCTCCATCTATGCGTCTATCTCCATCTCTCCGTCAATCTCTCCGTCTATCTCCATCTCTCCGTCTATCTCTCCGTCTATCTCCATCTCTCTGTCTATCCGTCTATCTCCATCTCTCCGTCTGCCTATCCATCTATCTCCGTCTCTCCGTCTATCTCGCCGTATATCTCTCCATCTATCCGTCTATCTCCATCTCTCCGTCTATCTCTCCGTCTATCTCCATCTCTCTGTCTATCCGTCTATCTCCATCTCTCCATCTGCCTATCCGTCTATCTCCATCTCTCCATCTATCTATCCGTCTATCTCCGTCTGTCTATCCATCTATCTCCATCTCTCCGTCTATCTCTCCGTCTATCTCCGTCTATCTCTCCGTCTATCTCGCCGTCTATCTCCCCATCTATCTCTCCATCTATCCGTCTATCTCCATCTCTCCGTCTATCTCTCCGTCTATCTCCATCTCTCCGTCTATCTCTCCGTCTATCTCTCCGTCTATCTCCATCTCTCCGTCTATCTCTCCATCTATCTCCATCTCTCCGTCTATCTCTCCATCTATCTCCGTCTATCTCTCCGTCTAACTCCATCTCTCCGTCTATCTCTCCATCTATCTCCATCTCTCTGTCTATCTCTCCGTCTATCCGTCTGTCTATCCGTCTATCTCAGTCTATCTCTCCGTCTATCCATCTGTCTATCCGTCTATCTATCCGTCTATCTCCATCTCTCCGTCTATCTCTCCGTCTATCTGTCTGTCTATCCGTCTATCTCTCCGTCTATCTCCATCTCTCAGTCTATCTCTCCGTCTATCTCCGTCTATCTCTCCGTCTATCTCCATCTCTCCGTCTATCTCTCCGTCTATCCGTCTGTCAATCCGTCTGTCTCTCCGTCTATCTCCATCTCTCCGTCTATCCGTCTGTCTGTCCGTCTATCTCTCCGTCTATCTCCATCTCTCCGTCTATCTCTCCGTCTATCTCCGTCTATCTCTCCGTCTATCTCCATCTCTCCGTCTATCTCTCCGTCTATCTCTCCGTCTGTCTCCATCTCTCCGTCTGTCTATCCGTCTATCTCTCCGTCTATCTCCATCTCTCCGTCTATCTCCATCTCTCTGTTTATCCGTCTATCCCCATCGCTCCGTCTGTCTATCCGTCTATCTCCATCTATCTATCCGTCTAGCTCCGTCTATCTCTCCGTCTATCTCCATCTCTCCGTCTATCTCTCCATCTATCTCCATCTCTCCGTCTATCTCTCCGTCTATCCGTCTGTCTATCCGTCTATCTCTCCGTCTATCTCCATCTCTCCGTCTATCTCTCCGTCTATCTCCATCTCTCCGTCTATCTCTCCGTCTGTCTATCCGTCTATCTCTCCGTCTATCTCCATCTCTCCGTCTATCTCTCCGTCTATCTCCATCTCTCCGTCTATCTCTCCGTCTGTCCGTCTGTCTATCCGTCTATCTCCATCTCTCCATCTATCTATCCGTCTGTCTATCCGTCTATCTCTCCGTCTATCTCCATCTCTCCGTCTATCTCTCCGTCTATCTCCATCTCTCCGTCTATCTCCATCTCTCCGTCTATCTCTCCGTCTATCCGTCTGTCTATCCGTCTATCTCCATCTCTCCGTCTCTCTCTCCGTCTATCTCCGTCTATCTCTCCGTCTATCTCGCCGTCTATCTCCCCATCTATCTCTCCATCTATCCGTCTATCTCCATCTCTCCGTCTATCTCTCCGTCTATCTCCATCTCTCCGTCTATCTCTCCGTCTATCTCTCCGTCTATCTCCATCTCTCCGTCTATCTCTCCATCTATCTCCATCTCTCCGTCTATCTCTCCATCTATCTCCGTCTATCTCTCCGTCTAACTCCATCTCTCCGTCTATCTCTCCATCTATCTCCATCTCTCTGTCTATCTCTCCGTCTATCCGTCTGTCTATCCGTCTATCTCAGTCTATCTCTCCGTCTATCCATCTGTCTATCCGTCTATCTATCCGTCTATCTCCATCTCTCCGTCTATCTCTCCGTCTATCTGTCTGTCTATCCGTCTATCTCTCCGTCTATCTCCATCTCTCAGTCTATCTCTCCGTCTATCTCCGTCTATCTCTCCGTCTATCTCCATCTCTCCGTCTATCTCTCCGTCTATCCGTCTGTCAATCCGTCTGTCTCTCCGTCTATCTCCATCTCTCCGTCTATCCGTCTGTCTGTCCTTCTATCTCTCCGTCTATCTCCATCTCTCCGTCTATCTCTCCGTCTATCTCCGTCTATCTCTCCGTCTATCTCCATCTCTCCGTCTATCTCTCCGTCTATCTCTCCGTCTGTCTCCATCTCTCCGTCTGTCTATCCGTCTATCTCTCCGTCTATCTCCATCTCTCCGTCTATCTCCATCTCTCTGTTTATCCGTCTATCCCCATCGCTCCGTCTGTCTATCCGTCTATCTCCATCTATCTATCCGTCTAGCTCCGTCTATCTCTCCGTCTATCTCCATCTCTCCATCTATCTCTCCATCTATCTCCATCTCTCCGTCTATCTCTCCGTCTATCCGTCTGTCTATCCGTCTATCTCTCCGTCTATCTCCATCTCTCCGTCTATCTCTCCGTCTATCTCCATCTCTCCGTCTATCTCTCCGTCTGTCTATCCGTCTATCTCTCCGTCTATCTCCATCTCTCCGTCTATCTCTCCGTCTATCTCCATCTCTCCGTCTATCTCTCCGTCTATCCGTCTGTCTATCCGTCTATCTCCATCTCTCCATCTATCTATCCGTCTGTCTATCCGTCTATCTCTCCGTCTATCTCCATCTCTCCGTCTATCTCTCCGTCTATCTCCATCTCTCCGTCTATCTCCATCTCTCCGTCTATCTCTCCGTCTATCCGTCTGTCTATCCGTCTATCTCCATCTCTCCGTCTCTCTCTCCGTCTATCTCCGTCTATCTCTCCGTCTATCTCCATCTCTCCGTCTATCTCCATCTCTCCATCTATCTATCCGTCTATCTCCATCTATCTATCCGTCTATCTCTCCGTCTATCTCCATCTCTCCGTCTGTCTATCCGTCTATCTCCATCTCTCCGTCTGTCTATCCGTCTATCTCTCCGTCTATCTCCATCTCTCCGTCTGTCTATCCGTCTATCTCCATCTCTCCGTCTATCTCTACGTCTATCTCCATCTCTCTGTTTATCCGTCTATCCCCATCTCTCCGTCTGTCTATCCGTCTATCTCCATCTCTCCATCTATCTATCCGTCTATCTCCGTCTATCTCTCCGTCTATCTCCATCTCTCCGTCTATCTCCCCATCTATCTCCATCTCTCCGTCTATCTCTCCGTCTATCTCCATCTCTCCGTCTATCTCTCCGTCTATCTCCGTCTATCTCTCCGTCTATCTCCATCTCTCCGTCTATCTCTCCGTCTATCTCTCCGTCTATCTCCATCTCTCCGTCTATCTCTCCGTCTATCTCCATCTCTCCGTCTATCTCTCCATCTATCTCCATCTCTCCGTCTATCTCTCCGTCTATCCGTCTGTCTATCCGTCTATCTCTCCGTCTATCTCCATCTCTCCGTCTATCTCTCCGTCTATCTCCATCTCTCCGTCTATCTCTCCGTCTGTCCGTCCGTCTATCCGTCTGTCTATTCGTCTATCTCCATCTATCTATCCGTCTGTCTATCCGTCTATCTCTCCGTCTATCTCCATCTCTCCGTCTATCTCTCCGTCTATCTCCATCTCTCCGTCTATCTCTCCGTCTATCCGTCTGTCTATCCGTCTATCTCCATCTCTCCGTCTGTCTATCCGTCTATCTCCATCTCTCCGTCTCTCTCTCCGTCTCTCTCCGTCTATCTCCGTCTATCTCTCCGTCTATCTCCATCTCTCCGTCTATCTCTCCGTCTATCTCCATCTCTCTGTTTATCCGTCTATCTCCATCTCTCCATTTGTCTATCCGTCTATCTCCATCTCTCCATCTATCTATCCGTCTATCTCCATCTATCTATCCGTCTATCTCTCCGTCTATCTCCATCTCTCCGTCTGTCTATCCGTCTATCTCCATCTCTCCGTCTATCTCTCCGTCTATCTCCATCTCTCTGTTTATCCGTCTATCCCCATCGCTCCGTCTGTCTATCCGTCTATCTCCATCTATCTATCCGTCTAGCTCCGTCTATCTCTCCGTCTATCTCCATCTCTCCGTCTATCTCTCCATCTATCTCCATCTCTCCGTCTATCTCTCCGTCTATCCGTCTGTCTATCCGTCTATCTCTCCGTCTATCTCCATCTCTCCGTCTATCTCTCCGTCTATCTCCATCTCTCCGTCTATCTCTCCGTCTGTCTATCCGTCTATCTCTCCGTCTATCTCCATCTCTCCGTCTATCTCTCCGTCTATCTCCATCTCTCCGTCTATCTCTCCGTCTATCCGTCTGTCTATCCGTCTATCTCCATCTCTCCATCTATCTATCCGTCTGTCTATCCGTCTATCTCTCCGTCTATCTCCATCTCTCCGTCTATCTCTCCGTCTATCTCCATCTCTCCGTCTATCTCCATCTCTCCGTCTATCTCTCCGTCTATCCGTCTGTCTATCCGTCTATCTCCATCTCTCCGTCTCTCTCTCCGTCTATCTCCGTCTATCTCTCCGTCTATCTCCATCTCTCCGTCTATCTCCATCTCTCTGTTTATCCGTCTATCTCCATCTCTCCATTTGTCTATCCGTCTATCTCCATCTCTCCATCTGTCTATCCGTCTATCTCTCCGTCTATCTCCATCTCTCCGTCTGTCTATCCGTCTATCTCCATCTCTCCGTCTGTCTATCCGTCTATCTCTCCGTCTATCTCCATCTCTCCGTCTATCTCCATCTCTCTGTTTATCTGTCTATCCCCATCTCTCCGTCTGTCTATCCGTCTATCTCCGTCTATCTCTCCATCTATCTCCATCTCTCCGTCTATCTCTCCGTCTATCCGTCTGTCTATCCGTCTATCTCTCCGTCTATCTCCATCTCTCCATCTATCTCTCCGTCTATCTCCATCTCTCTGTTTATCTGTCTATCTCCATCTCTCCATCTATCTATCCGTCTATCTCCGTCTATCTCTCCATCTATCTCCATCTCTCCGTCTATCTCTCCGTCTATCCGTCTGTCTATCCGTCTATCTCTCCGTCTATCTCCATCTCTCCATCTATCTCTCCGTCTATCTCCATCTCTCCGTCTATCTCTCCGTCTATCCGTCTGTCTATCCGTCTATCTCCATCTCTCCATCTATCTATCCGTCTATCTCCGTCTATCTCTCCGTCTATCTCCATCTCTCCGTCTATCTCTCCGTCTATCTCCATCTCTCCGTCTATCTCTCCGTCTGTCCGTCTGTCTATCCGTCTATCTCTCCGTCTATCTCCATCTCTCCGTCTATCTCTCCGTCTATCTCCATCTCTCCGTCTATCTCTCCGTCTATCCGTCTGTCTATCCGTCTATCTCCATCTCTGCATCTATCTATCCGTCTGTCTATCCGTCTATCTCTCCGTCTATCTCCATCTCTCCGTCTATCTCCATCTCTCCGTCTATCTCTCCATCTATCCGTCTATCTCCATCTCTCCGTCTATCTCTCCGTCTATCTCCGTCTATCTCTCCGTCTATCTCCATCTCTCCGTCTATCTCTCCATCTATCTCCATCTCTCTGTTTATCCGTCTATCTCCATCTCTCCGTCTGTCTATCCGTATATCTCCATCTAACTATCCGTCTATCTCCGTCTATCTCTCCGTCTATCTCCATCTCTCCGTCTATCTCTCCGTCTATCTCCATCTCTCTGACTATCCGTCTATCTCCATCTATCTATCCGTCTATCCCCGTCTGTCTATCCGCCTATCTCCATCTCTCCGTCTATCTCCGTCTCTCCGTCTATCTCTCCGTCTATCTCCGTCTGTCTCGCCGTCTATCTCTCCATCTATCCGTCTATCTCCATCTCTCCGCCAATCTCTCCGTCTATCTCCATCTCTCCGTCTATCTCTCCGTCTATCTCCATCTCTCCGTCTAGCTATCCGTCTATCTCCGTCTATCTCTCCGTCTATCTCCATCTCTCTGTCTATCCGTCTATCTCCATCTCTCCATCTATCTATCCGTCTATCTCCGTCTGTCTATCCGTCTATCTCCATCTCTCCGTCTATCTCCGTCTCTCCGTCTATCTCCCTGTCTATCTCCGTCTGTCTCGCCGTCTATCTCTCCATCTATCCGTCTATCTCCATCTCTCCGTCAATCTCTCCGTCTATCTCCATCTCTCCGTCTATCTCCATCTCTCTATCTATCCGTCTATCTCCATCTCTCCGTCTGCCTATCCGTCTATCTCCGTCTCTCCGTCTATCTCGCCGTCTATCTCTCCATCTATCCGTCTATCTCCATCTCTCCGTCTATCTCTCCGTCTATCTCCATCTCTCTGTCTATCCGTTTATCTCCATCTCTCCATCTATCTATCTGTCTATCTCCGTCTGTCTATCCGTCTATCTCCATCTCTCCGTCTATCTCCATCTCTCTGTTTATCCGTCTATCTCCATCTCTCCATTTGTCTATCCGTCTATCTCCATCTCTCCATCTATCTATCCGTCTATCTCCATCTATCTATCCGTCTATCTCTCCGTCTATCTCCATCTCTCCGTCTGTCTATCCGTCTATCTCCATCTCACCATCTATCTATCCGTCTATCTCCGTCTATCTCTCCGTCTATCTCCATCTCTCCGTCTATCTCTCCGTCTATCTCTCCGTCTATCTCCGTCTATCTCTCCGTCTATCTCCGTCTATCTCTCCGTCTATCTCCATCTCTCCGTCTATCTCTCCGTCTATCTCCGTCTATCTCTCCGTCTATCTCCATCTCTCCGTCTATCTCTCCGTCTATCTCTCCGTCTATCTCCATCTCTCCGTCTATCTCTCCGTCTATCTCCATCTCTCCGTCTATCTCTCCATCTATCTCCATCTCTCCGTCTATCTCTCCGTCTATCTGTCTGTCTATCCGTCTATCTCTCCGTCTATCTCCATCTCTCCGTCTATCTCTCCGTCTATCTCCATCTCTCCGTCTATCTCTCCGTCTGTCCGTCCGTCTATCCGTCTGTCTATTCGTCTATCTCCATCTATCTATCCGTCTGTCTATCCGTCTATCTCTCCGTCTATCTCCATCTCTCCATCTATCTATCCGTCTGTCTATCCGTCTATCTCTCCGTCTATCTCCATCTCTCCGTCTATCTCTCCGTCTATCTCCATCTCTCCGTCTATCTCCATCTCTCCGTCTATCTCTCCGTCTATCCGTCTGTCTATCCGTCTATCTCCATCTCTCCGTCTCTCTCTCCGTCTATCTCCGTCTATCTCTCCGTCTATCTCCATCTCTCCGTCTATCTCCATCTCTCTGTTTATCCGTCTATCTCCATCTCTCCATTTGTCTATCCGTCTATCTCCATATCTCCATCTATCTATCCGTCTATCTCCATCTATCTATCCGTCTATCTCTCCGTCTATCTCCATCTCTCCGTCTGTCTATCCGTCTATCTCCATCTCTCCGTCTGTCTATCCGTCTATCTCTCCGTCTATCTCCATCTCTCCGTCTATCTCTACGTCTATCTCCATCTCTCTGTTTATCCGTCTATCCCCATCTCTCCGTCTGTCTATCCGTCTATCTCCATCTCTCCATCTATCTATCCGTCTATCTCCGTCTATCTCTCCGTCTATCTCCATCTCTCCGTCTATCTCCCCATCTATCTCCATCTCTCCGTCTATCTCTCCGTCTATCTCCATCTCTCCGTCTATCTCTCCGTCTATCTCCGTCTATCTCTCCGTCTATCTCCATCTCTCCGTCTATCTCTCCGTCTATCTCTCCGTCTATCTCCATCTCTCCGTCTATCTCTACGTCTATCTCCATCGCTCCGTCTATCTCTCCATCTATCTCCATCTCTCCGTCTATCTCTCCGTCTATCCGTCTGTCTATCCGTCTATCTCTCCGTCTATCTCCATCTCTCCGTCTATCTCTCCGTCTATCTCCATCTCTCCGTCTATCTCTCCGTCTGTCCGTCCGTCTATCCGTCTGTCTATCCGTCTATCTCCATCTATCTATCCGTCTGTCTATCCGTCTATCTCTCCGTCTATCTCCATCTCTCCGTCTATCTCTCCGTCTATCTCCATCTCTCCGTCTATCTCTCCGTCTACCCGTCTGTCTATCCGTCTATCTCCATCTCTCCGTCTGTCTATCCGTCTATCTCCATCTCTCCGTCTCTCTCTCCGTCTCTCTCCGTCTATCTCCGTCTATCTCTCCGTCTATCTCCATCTCTCCGTCTATCTCTCCGTCTATCTCCATCTCTCTGTTTATCCGTCTATCTCCATCTCTCCATTTGTCTATCCGTCTATCTCCATCTCTCCATCTATCTATCCGTCTATCTCCATCTATCTATCCGTCTATCTCTCCGTCTATCTCCATCTCTCCGTCTGTCTATCCGTCTATCTCCATCTCTCCGTCTATCTCCATCTCTCCGTCTATCTCTCCGTCTATCCGTCTGTCTATCCGTCTATCTCCATCTCTCCATCTATCTATCCGTCTGTCTATCCGTCTATCTCTCCGTCTATCTCCATCTCTCCGTCTATCTCTCCGTCTATCTCCATCTCTCCGTCTATCTCCATCTCTCCGTCTATCTCTCCGTCTATCCGTCTGTCTATCCGTCTATCTCCATCTCTCCGTCTCTCTCTCCGTCTATCTCCGTCTATCTCTCCGTCTATCTCCATCTCTCCGTCTATCTCCATCTCTCTGTTTATCCGTCTCTCTCCATCTCTCCATTTGTCTATCCGTCTATCTCCATCTCTCCATCTATCTATCCGTCTATCTCCATCTATCTATCCGTCTATCTCTCCGTCTATCTCCATCTCTCCGTCTGTCTATCCGTCTATCTCCATCTCTCCGTCTGTCTATCCGTCTATCTCTCCGTCTATCTCCATCTCTCCGTCTATCTCTACGTCTATCTCCATCTCTCTGTTTATCCGTCTATCCCCATCTCTCCGTCTGTCTATCCGTCTATCTCCATCTCTCCATCTATCTATCCGTCTATCTCCGTCTATCTCTCCGTCTATCTCCATCTCTCCGTCTATCTCCCCATCTATCTCCATCTCTCCGTCTATCTCTCCGTCTATCTCCATCTCTCCGTCTATCTCTCCGTCTATCTCCGTCTATCTCTCCGTCTATCTCCAACTCTCCGTCTATCTCTCCGTCTATCTCTCCGTCTATCTCCATCTCTCCGTCTATCTCTCCGTCTATCTCCATCTCTCCGTCTATCTCTCCATCTATCTCCATCTCTCCGTCTATCTCTCCGTCTATCCGTCTGTCTATCCGTCTATCTCTCCGTCTATCTCCATCTCTCCGTCTATCTCTCCGTCTATCTCCATCTCTCCGTCTATCTCTCCGTCTGTCCGTCCGTCTATCCGTCTGTCTATTCGTCTATCTCCATCTATCTATCCGTCTGTCTATCCGTCTATCTCTCCGTCTATCTCCATCTCTCCGTCTATCTCTCCGTCTATCTCCATCTCTCCGTCTATCTCTCCGTCTACCCGTCTGTCTATCCGTCTATCTCCATCTCTCCGTCTGTCTATCCGTCTATCTCCATCTCTCCGTCTCTCTCTCCGTCTCTCTCCGTCTATCTCTCCGTCTATCTCCATCTCTCCGTCTATCTCTCCGTCTATCTCCATCTCTCTGTTTATCCGTCTATCTCCATCTCTCCATTTGTCTATCCGTCTATCTCCATCTCTCCATCTATCTATCCGTCTATCTCCATCTATCTATCCGTCTATCTCTCCGTCTATCTCCATCTCTCCGTCTGTCTATCCGTCTATCTCCATCTCTCCGTCTATCTCCATCTCTCCGTCTATCTCTCCGTCTATCCGTCTGTCTATCCGTCTATCTCCATCTCTCCGTCTGTCTATCCGTCTATCTCCATCTCTCCGTCTCTCTCTCCGTCTATCTCCGTCTATCTCTCCGTCTATCTCCATCTCTCCGTCTATCTCTCCGTCTATCTCCATCTCTCTGTTTATCCGTCTATCTCCATCTCTCCATTTGTCTATCCGTCTATCTCCATCTCTCAATCTATCTATCCGTCTATCTCCATCTATCTATCCGTCTATCTCTCCGTCTATCTCCATCTCTCCGTCTGTCTATCCGTCTGTCTCCATCTCTCCGTCTGTCTATCCGTCTATCTCTCCGTCTATCTCCATCTCTCCGTCTATCTCTCCGTCTATCTCCATCTCTCTGTTTATCCGTCTATCCCCATCGCTCCGTCTGTCTATCCGTCTATCTCCATCTATCTATCCGTCTAGCTCCGACTATCTCTCCGTCTATCTCCATCTCTCTGTTTATCCGTCTATCTCCATCTCTCCATTTGTCTATCCGTCTATCTCCATCTCTCCATCTATCTATCCGTCTATCTCCATCTATCTATCCGTCTATCTCTCCGTCTATCTCCATCTCTCCGTCTGTCTATCCGTCTATCTCCATCTCTCCGTCTATCTCCATCTCTCCGTCTATCTCTCCGTCTATCCGTCTGTCTATCCGTCTATCTCCATCTCTCCGTCTGTCTATCCGTCTATCTCCATCTCTCCGTCTATCTCTCCGTCTATCCGTCTGTCTATCCGTCTATCTCCATCTCTGCATCTATCTATCCGTCTGTCTATCCGTCTATCTCTCCGTCTATCTCCATCTCTCCGTCTATCTCCATCTCTCCGTCTATCTCTCCATCTATCCGTCTATCTCCATCTCTCCGTCTATCTCTCCGTCTATCTCCGTCTATCTCTCCGTCTATCTCCATCTCTCCGTCTATCTCTCCATCTATCTCCATCTCTCTGTTTATCCGTCTATCTCCATCTCTCCGTCTGTCTATCCGTATATCTCCATCTAACTATCCGTCTATCTCCGTCTATCTCTCCGTCTATCTCCATCTCTCCGTCTATCTCTCCGTCTATCTCCATCTCTCTGACTATCCGTCTATCTCCATCTATCTATCCGTCTATCTCCGTCTGTCTATCCGCCTATCTCCATCTCTCCGTCTATCTCCGTCTCTCCGTCTATCTCTCCGTCTATCTCCGTCTGTCTCGCCGTCTATCTCTCCATCTATCCGTCTATCTCCATCTCTCCGCCAATCTCTCCGTCTATCTCCATCTCTCCGTCTATCTCTCCGTCTATCTCCATCTCTCCGTCTATCTATCCGTCTATCTCCGTCTATCTCTCCGTCTATCTCCATCTCTCTGTCTATCCGTCTATCTCCATCTCTCCATCTATCTATCCGTCTATCTCCGTCTGTCTATCCGTCTATCTCCATCTCTCCGTCTATCTCCGTCTCTCCGTCTATCTCCCTGTCTATCTCCGTCTGTCTCGCCGTCTATCTCTCCATCTATCCGTCTATCTCCATCTCTCCGTCAATCTCTCCGTCTATCTCCATCTCTCCGTCTGTCTCCATCTCTCTGTCTATCCGTCTATCTCCATTTCTCCGTCTGCCTATCCGTCTATCTCCGTCTCTCCGTCTATCTCGCCGTCTATCTCTCCATCTATCCGTCTATCTCCATCTCTCCGTCTATCTCTCCGTCTATCTCCATCTCTCTGTCTATCCGTTTATCTCCATCTCTCCATCTATCTATCTGTCTATCTCCGTCTGTCTATCCGTCTATCTACATCTCTCCGTCTATCTCTCCGTCTATCTCCGTCTGTCTATCCGTCTATCTCCATCTCTCCATCTATCTATCCGTCTATCTCCGTCTGTCTATCCGTCTATCTCCATCTCTCCGTCTATCTCTCCGTCTATCTCCGTCTATCTCTCCGTCTATCTCGCCGTCTATCTCCCCATCTATCTCTCCATCTATCCGTCTATCTCCATCTCTCCGTCTATCTCCATCTCTCCGTCTGCCTATCCGTCTATCTCCGTCTGTCTATCCGTCTATCTCCATCTCTCCGTCTATCTCCGTCTCTCCGCCAATCTCTCCGTCTATCTCCATCTCTCCGTCTATCTCTCCGTCTATCTCCATCTCTCCGTCTATCTATCCGTCTATCTCCGTCTATCTCTCCGTCTATCTCCATCTCTCTGTCTATCCGTCTATCTCCATCTCTCCATCTATCTATCCGTCGATCTCCGTCTGTCTATCCGTCTATCTCCACCTCTCCGTCTATCTCTATCTCTCCGTCTATCTCCGTCTGTCTCGCCGTATATCTCTCCATCTATCCGTCTATCTCCATCTCTCCGTCAATCTCTCCGTCTATCTCCATCTCTCCGTCTATCTCTCCGTCTATCTCCATCTCTCCGTCTATCTCTCCGTCTATCTCCATCTCTCCGTCTATCTCTCCATCTATCTCCATCTCTCCGTCTATCTCTCCGTCTATCTCCATCTCTCCGTCTATCTCTCCGTCTGTCCGTCCGTCTATCCGTCTATCTCCATCTATCCGTCTGTCTATCCGTCTATCTCTCCGTCTATCTCCATCTCTCCGTCGATCTCTCCGTCTATCTCCATCTCTCCGTCTATCTCTATCTCTCCGTCTATCTCCGTCTGTCTCGCCGTCTATCTCTCCATCTATCCGTCTATCTCCATCTCTCCGTCAATCTCTCCGTCTATCTCCATCTCTCCGTCTATCTCTCCGTCTATCTCCATCTCTCTGTCTATCCGTCTATCTCCATCTCTCCGTCTGCCTATCCATCTATCTCCGTCTCTCCGTCTATCTCGCCGTATATCTCTCCATCTATCCGTCTATCTCCATCTCTCCGTCTATCTCTCCGTCTATCTCCATCTCTCTGTCTATCCGTCTATCTCCATCTCTCCATCTGCCTATCCGTCTATCTCCATCTCTCCATCTATCTATCCGTCTATCTCCGTCTGTCTATCCGTCTATCTCCATCTCTCCGTCTATCTCTCCGTCTATCTCCGTCTATCTCTCCGTCTATCTCGCCGTCTATCTCCCCATCTATCTCTCCATCTATCCGTCTATCTCCATCTCTCCGTCTATCTCTCCGTCTATCTCCATCTCTCCGTCTATCTCTCCGTCTATCTCTCCGTCTATCTCCATCTCTCCGTCTATCTCTCCATCTCTCCGTCTATCTCTCCATCTATCTCCGTCTATCTCTCCATCTATCTCCATCTCTCCGTCTATCTCTCCGTCTATCCGTCTGTCTATCCGTCTATCTCTCCGTCTATCCGTCAATCCCTCCGTCTATCCGTCTGTCTATCCGTCTATCTCAGTCTATCTCTCCGTCTATCCATCTGTCTATCCGTATATCTCTCCGTCTATCTCCATCTCTCCGTCTATCTCTCCGTCTATCTGTCTGTCTATCCGTCTATCTCTCCGTCTATCTCCATCTCTCAGTCTATCTCTCCGTCTATCTCCGTCTATCTCTCCGTCTATCTCCATCTCTCCGTCTATCTCTCCGTCTATCCGTCTGTCTATCCGTCTGTCTCTCCGTCTATCTCCATCTCTCCGTCTATCCGTCTGTCTATCCGTCTATCTCTCCGTCTATCTCCATCTCTCCGTCTATCTCTCCGTCTATCTCCGTCTATCTCTCCGTCTATCTCCATCTCTCCGTCTATCTCTCCGTCTGTCTCCATCTCTCCGTCTGTCTATCCGTCTATCTCTCCGTCTATCTCCATCTCTCCGTCTATCTCCATCTCTCTGTTTATCCGTCTATCCCCATCGCTCCGTCTGTCTATCCGTCTATCTCCATCTATCTATCCGTCTAGCTCCGTCTATCTCTCCGTCTATCTCCATCTCTCCGTCTATCTCTCCATCTATCTCCATCTCTCCGTCTATCTCTCCGTCTATCCGTCTGTCTATCCGTCTATCTCTCCGTCTATCTCCATCTCTCCGTCTATCTCTCCGTCTATCTCCATCTCTCCGTCTATCTCTCCGTCTGTCTATCCGTCTATCTCTCCGTCTATCTCCATCTCTCCGTCTATCTCTCCGTCTATCTCCATCTCTCCGTCTATCTCTCCGTCTATCCGTCTGTCTATCCGTCTATCTCCATCTCTCCGTCTCTCTCTCCGTCTATCTCCGTCTATCTCTCCGTCTATCTCCATCTCTCCGTCTATCTCCATCTCTCTGTTTATCCGTCTATCTCCATCTCTCCATTTGTCTATCCGTCTATCTCCATCTATCTATCCGTCTATCTCTCCGTCTATCTCCATCTCTCCGTCTGTCTATCCGTCTATCTCCATCTCACCATCTATCTATCCGTCTATCTCCGTCTATCTCTCCGTCTATCTCCATCTCTCCGTCTATCTCCCCATCTATCTCCATCTCTCCGTCTATCTCTCCGTCTATCTCCATCTCTCCGTCTATCTCTCCGTCTATCTCCGTCTATCTCTCCGTCTATCTCCATCTCTCCGTCTATCTCTCCGTCTATCTCTCCGTCTATCTCCATCTCTCCGTCTATCTCTCCGTCTATCTCCATCTCTCCGTCTATCTCTCCATCTATCTCCATCTCTCCGTCTATCTCTCCGTCTATCCGTCTGTCTATCCGTCTATCTCTCCGTCTATCTCCATCTCTCCGTCTATCTCTCCGTCTATCTCCGTCTATCTCTCCGTCTATCTCGCCGTCTATCTCCCCATCTATCTCTCCATCTATCCGTCTATCTCCATCTCTCCGTCTATCTCTCCGTCTATCTCCATCTCTCCGTCTATCTCTCCGTCTATCTCTCCGTCTATCTCCATCTCTCCGTCTATCTCTCCATCTCTCCGTCTATCTCTCCATCTATCTCCGTCTATCTCTCCATCTATCTCCATCTCTCCGTCTATCTCTCCGTCTATCCGTCTGTCTATCCGTCTATCTCTCCGTCTATCCGTCAATCCCTCCGTCTATCCGTCTGTCTATCCGTCTATCTCAGTCTATCTCTCCGTCTATCCATCTGTCTATCCGTATATCTCTCCGTCTATCTCCATCTCTCCGTCTATCTCTCCGTCTATCTGTCTGTCTATCCGTCTATCTCTCCGTCTATCTCCATCTCTCAGTCTATCTCTCCGTCTATCTCCGTCTATCTCTCCGTCTATCTCCATCTCTCCGTCTATCTCTCCGTCTATCCGTCTGTCTATCCGTCTGTCTCTCCGTCTATCTCCATCTCTCCGTCTATCCGTCTGTCTATCCGTCTATCTCTCCGTCTATCTCCATCTCTCCGTCTATCTCTCCGTCTATCTCCGTCTATCTCTCCGTCTATCTCCATCTCTCCGTCTATCTCTCCGTCTGTCTCCATCTCTCCGTCTGTCTATCCGTCTATCTCTCCGTCTATCTCCATCTCTCCGTCTATCTCCATCTCTCTGTTTATCCGTCTATCCCCATCGCTCCGTCTGTCTATCCGTCTATCTCCATCTATCTATCCGTCTAGCTCCGTCTATCTCTCCGTCTATCTCCATCTCTCCGTCTATCTCTCCATCTATCTCCATCTCTCCGTCTATCTCTCCGTCTATCCGTCTGTCTATCCGTCTATCTCTCCGTCTATCTCCATCTCTCCGTCTATCTCTCCGTCTATCTCCATCTCTCCGTCTATCTCTCCGTCTGTCTATCCGTCTATCTCTCCATCTATCTCCATCTCTCCGTCTATCTCTCCGTCTATCTCCATCTCTCCGTCTATCTCTCCGTCTATCCGTCTGTCTATCCGTCTATCTCCATCTCTCCGTCTCTCTCTCCGTCTATCTCCGTCTATCTCTCCGTCTATCTCCATCTCTCCGTCTATCTCCATCTCTCTGTTTATCCGTCTATCTCCATCTCTCCATTTGTCTATCCGTCTATCTCCATCTATCTATCCGTCTATCTCTCCGTCTATCTCCATCTCTCCGTCTGTCTATCCGTCTATCTCCATCTCAACGTCTATCTCTACGTCTATCTCCAACTCTCTGTTTATCCGTCTATCCCCATCTCTCCGTCTGTCTATCCGTCTATCTCCATCTCACCATCTATCTATCCGTCTATCTCCGTCTATCTCTCCGTCGATCTCCATCTCTCCGTCTATCTCCCCATCTATCTCCATCTCTCCGTCTATCTCTCCGTCTATCTCCATCTCTCCGTCTATCTCTCCGTCTATCTCCGTCTATCTCTCCGTCTATCTCCATCTCTCCGTCTATCTCTCCGTCTATCTCTCCGTCTATCTCCATCTCTCCGTCTATCTCTCCGTCTATCTCCATCTCTCCGTCTATCTCTCCATCTATCTCCATCTCTCCGTCTATCTCTCCGTCTATCCGTCTGTCTATCCGTCTATCTCTCCGTCTATCTCCATCTCTCCGTCTATCTCTCCGTCTATCTCCATCTCTCCGTCTATCTCTCCGTCTGTCCGTCCGTCTATCCGTCTGTCTATTCGTCTATCTCCATCTATCTATCCGTCTGTCTATCCGTCTATCTCTCCGTCTATCTCCATCTCTCCGTCTATCTCTCCGTCTATCTCCATCTCTCCGTCTATCTCTCCGTCTATCCGTCTGTCTATCCGTCTATCTCCATCTCTCCATCTATCTATCCGTCTGTCTATCCGTCTATCTCTCCGTCTATCTCCATCTCTCCGTCTATCTCTCCGTCTATCTCCATCTCTCCGTCTATCTCCATCTCTCCGTCTATCTCTCCGTCTATCCGTCTGTCTATCCGTCTATCTCCATCTCTCCGTCTCTCTCTCCGTCTATCTCCGTCTATCTCTCCGTCTATCTCCATCTCTCCGTCTATCTCCATCTCTCTGTTTATCCGTCTATCTCCATCTCTCCATTTGTCTATCCGTCTATCTCCATCTCTCCATCTATCTATCCGTCTATCTCCATCTATCTATCCGTCTATCTCTCCGTCTATCTCCATCTCTCCGTCTGTCTATCCGTCTATCTCCATCTCTCCGTCTGTCTATCCGTCTATCTCTCCGTCTATCTCCATCTCTCCGTCTATCTCTACGTCTATCTCCATCTCTCTGTTTATCCGTCTATCCCCATCTCTCCGTCTGTCTATCCGTCTATCTCCATCTCTCCATCTATCTATCCGTCTATCTCCGTCTATCTCTCCGTCTATCTCCATCTCTCCGTCTATCTCCCCATCTATCTCCATCTCTCCGTCTATCTCTCCGTCTATCTCCATCTCTCCGTCTATCTATCCGTCTATCTCTCCGTCTATCTCCATCTCTCCGTCTATCTCTCCGTCTATCTCTCCGTCTATCTCCATCTCTCCGTCTATCTCTCCGTCTATCTCCATCTCTCCGTCTATCTCTCCATCTATCTCCATCTCTCCGTCTATCTCTCCGTCTATCCGTCTGTCTATCCGTCTATCTCTCCGTCTATCTCCATCTCTCCGTCTATCTCTCCGTCTATCTCCATCTCTCCGTCTATCTCTCCGTCTGTCCGTCCGTCTATCCGTCTGTCTATTCGTCTATCTCCATCTATCTATCCGTCTGTCTATCCGTCTATCTCTCCGTCTATCTCCATCTCTCCGTCTATCTCTCCGTCTATCTCCATCTCTCCGTCTATCTCTCCGTCTACCCGTCTGTCTATCCGTCTCTCTCCATCTCTCCGTCTGTCTATCCGTCTATCTCCATCTCTCCGTCTCTCTCTCCGTCTCTCTCCGTCTATCTCCGTCTATCTCTCCGTCTATCTCCATCTCTCCGTCTATCTCTCCGTCTATCTCCATCTCTCTGTTTATCCGTCTATCTCCATCTCTCCATTTGTCTATCCGTCTATCTCCATCTCTCCATCTATCTATCCGTCTATCTCCATCTATCTATCCGTCTGTCTATCCGTCTATCTCCATCTCTCCGTCTATCTCCATCTCTCCGTCTATCTCTCCGTCTATCCGTCTGTCTATCCGTCTGTCTCCATCTCTCCATCTATCTATCCGTCTGTCTATCCGTCTATCTCTCCGTCTATCTCCATCTCTCCGTCTATCTCTCCGTCTATCTCCATCTCTCCGTCTATCTCCATCTCTCCGTCTATCTCTCCGTCTATCCGTCTGTCTATCCGTCTATCTCCATCTCTCCGTCTCTCTCTCCGTCTATCTCCGTCTATCTCTCCGTCTATCTCCATCTCTCCGTCTATCTCCATCTCTCTGTTTATCCGTCTATCTCCATCTCTCCATTTGTCTATCCGTCTATCTCCATCTCTCCATCTATCTATCCGTCTATCTCCATCTATCTATCCGTCTATCTCTCCGTCTATCTCCATCTCTCCGTCTGTCTATCCGTCTATCTCCATCTCTCCGTCTGTCTATCCGTCTATCTCTCCGTCTATCTCCATCTCTCCGTCTATCTCTACGTCTATCTCCATCTCTCTGTTTATCCGTCTATCCCCATCTCTCCGTCTGTCTATCCGTCTATCTCCATCTCTCCATCTATCTATCCGTCTATCTCTCCGTCTATCTCCATCTCTCCGTCTATCTCCCCATCTATCTCCATCTCTCCGTCTATCTCTCCGTCTATCTCCATCTCTCCGTCTATCTCTCCGTCTATCTCCGTCTATCTCTCCGTCTATCTCCAACTCTCCGTCTATCTCTCCGTCTATCTCTCCGTCTATCTCCATCTCTCCGTCTATCTCTCCGTCTATCTCCATCTCTCCGTCTATCTCTCCATCTATCTCCATCTCTCCGTCTATCTCTCCGTCTATCCGTCTGTCTATCCGTCTATCTCTCCGCCTATCTCCATCTCTCCGTCTATCTCTCCGTCTATCTCCATCTCTCCGTCTATCTCTCCGTCTGTCCGTCCGTCTATCCGTCTGTCTATTCGTCTATCTCCATCTATCTATCCGTCTGTCTATCCGTCTATCTCTCCGTCTATCTCCATCTCTCCGTCTATCTCTCCGTCTATCTCCATCTCTCCGTCTATCTCTCCGTCTACCCGTCTGTCTATCCGTCTATCTCCATCTCTCCGTCTGTCTATCCGTCTATCTCCATCTCTCCGTCTCTCTCTCCGTCTCTCTCCGTCTATCTCCGTCTATCTCTCCGTCTATCTCCATCTCTCCGTCTATCTCTCCGTCTATCTCCATCTCTCTGTTTATCCGTCTATCTCCATCTCTCCATTTGTCTATCCGTCTATCTCCATCTCTCCATCTATCTATCCGTCTATCTCCATCTATCTATCCGTCTATCTCTCCGTCTATCTCCATCTCTCCGTCTGTCTATCCGTCTATCTCCATCTCTCCGTCTATCTCCATCTCTCCGTCTATCTCTCCGTCTATCCGTCTGTCTATCCGTCTATCTCCATCTCTCCGTCTGTCTATCCGTCTATCTCCATCTCTCCGTCTCTCTCTCCGTCTATCTCCGTCTATCTCTCCGTCTATCTCCATCTCTCCGTCTATCTCTCCGTCTATCTCCATCTCTCTGTTTATCCGTCTATCTCCATCTCTCCATTTGTCTATCCGTCTATCTCCATCTCTCAATCTATCTATCCGTCTATCTCCATCTATCTATCCGTCTATCTCTCCGTCTATCTCCATCTCTCCGTCTGTCTATCCGTCTGTCTCCATCTCTCCGTCTGTCTATCCGTCTATCTCTCCGTCTATCTCCATCTCTCCGTCTATCTCTCCGTCTATCTCCATCTCTCTGTTTATCCGTCTATCCCCATCGCTCCGTCTGTCTATCCGTCTATCTCCATCTATCTATCCGTCTAGCTCCGACTATCTCTCCGTCTATCTCCATCTCTCTGTTTATCCGTCTATCTCCATCTCTCCATTTGTCTATCCGTCTATCTCCATCTCTCCGTCTATCTCTCCGTCTATCTCCATCTCTCTGTTTATCCGTCTATCCCCATCGCTCCGTCTGTCTATCCGTCTATCTCCATCTATCTATCCGTCTAGCTCCGACTATCTCTCCGTCTATCTCCATCTCTCCGTCTATCTCTCCATCTATCTCCATCTCTCCGTCTATCTCTCCGTCTATCCGCCTGTCTATCCGTCTATCTCTCCGTCTATCTCCATCTCTCCGTCTATCTCTCCGTCTATCTCCATCTCTCCGTCTATCTCTCCGTCTGTCTATCCGTCTATCTCTCCGTCTATCTCCATCTCTCCGTCTATCTCTCCGTCTATCTCCATCTCTCCGTCTATCTCTCCGTCTATCCGTCTGTCTATCCGTCTATCTTCATCTCTCCATCTATCTATCCGTCTATCTATCCGTCTATCTCTCCGTCTATCTCCATCTCTCCGTCTATCTCTCCGTCTATCTCCATCTCTCCGTCTATCTCCATCTCTCCGTCTATCTCTCCGTCTATCCGTCTGTCTATCCGTCTATCTCCATCTCTCCGTCTCTCTCCCCGTCTATCTCCGTCTATCTCTCCGTCTATCTCCATCTCTCCGTCTATCTCCATCTCTCTGTTTATCCGTCTATCTCCATCTCTCCATTTGTCTATCCGTCTATCTCCATCTCTCCATCTGTCTATCCGTCTATCTCTCCGTCTATCTCCATCTCTCCGTCTGTCTATCCGTCTATCTCTCCGTCTATCTCCATCTCTCCGTCTATCTCTCCGTCTATCTCCATCTCTCTGTTTATCTGTCTGTCCCCATCTCTCCGTCTGTCTATCCGTCTATCTCCATCTCTCCATCTATCTATCCGTCTATCTCCGTCTATCTCCATCTCTCCGTCTATCTCTCCATCTATCTCCATCTCTCCGTCTATCTCTCCGTCTATCCGTCTGTCTATCCGTCTATCTCTCCGTCTATCTCCATCTCTCCATCTATCTCTCCGTCTATCTCCATCTCTCCGTCTATCTCTCCGTCTATCCGTCTGTCTATCCGTCTATCTCCATCTCTCCATCTATCTATCCGTCTATCTCCGTCTATCTCTCCGTCTATCTCCATCTCTCCGTCTATCTCTCCGTCTATCTCCATCTCTCCGTCTATCTCTCCGTCTGTCCGTCTGTCTGTCCGTCTATCTCTCCGTCTATCTCCATCTCTCCGTCTATCTCTCCGTCTATCTCCATCTCTCCGTCTATCTCTCCGTCTATCCGTCTGTCTATCCGTCTATCTCCATCTCTGCATCTATCTATCCGTCTGTCTATCCGTCTATCTCTCCGTCTATCTCCATCTCTCCGTCTATCTCCATCTCTCCGTCTATCTCTCCATCTATCCGTCTATCTCTCCGTCTATCTCCATCTCTCCGTCTATCTCTCCGTCTATCTCCGTCTATCTCTCCGTCTATCTCCATCTCTCCGTCTATCTCTCCATCTGTCTCCATCTCTCTGTTTATCCGTCTATCTCCATCTCTCCGTCTGTCTATCCGTATATCTCCATCTAACTATCCGTCTATCTCCATCTATCTCTCCGTCTATCTCCATCTCTCCGTCTATCTCTCCGTCTATCTCCATCTCTCTGACTATCCGTCTATCTCCATCTATCTATCCGTCTATCTCCGTCTGTCTATCCGTCTATCTCCATCTCTCCGTCTATCTCCGTCTCTCCGTCTATCTCTCCGTCTATCTCCGTCTGTCTCGCCGTCTATCTCTCCATCTATCCGTCTATCTCCATCTCTCCGCCAATCTCTCCGTCTATCTCCATCTCTCCGTCTATCTCTCCGTCTATCTCCATCTCTCCGTCTATCTATCCGTCTATCTCCGTCTATCTCTCCGTCTATCTCCATCTCTCTGTCTATCCGTCTATCTCCATCTCTCCATCTATCAATCCGTCTATCTCCGTCTGTCTATCCGTCTATCTCCATCTCTCCGTCTATCTCCGTCTCTCCGTCTATCTCTCTGTCTATCTCCGTCTGTCTCGCCGTCTATCCGTCTATCTCCATCTCTCCGTCAATCTCTCCGTCTATCTCCATCTCTCCGTCTATCTCCATCTCTCTGTCTATCCGTCTATCTCCATCTCTCCGTCTGCCTATCCGTCTATCTCTGTCTCTCCGTCTATCTCGCCGTCTATCTCTCCATCTATCCGTCTATCTCCATCTCTCCGTCTATCTCTCCGTCTATCTCCATCTCTCTGTCTATCCGTTTATCTCCATCTCTCCATCTATCTATCTGTCTATCTCCGTCTGTCTATCCGTCTATCTACATCTCTCCGTCTATCTCTCCGTCTATCTCCGTCTGTCTATCCGTCTATCTCCATCTCTCCATCTATCTATCCGTCTATCTCCGTCTGTCTATCCGTCTATCTCCATCTCTCCGTCTATCTCTCCGTCTATCTCCGTCTATCTCTCCGTCTATCTCGCCGTCTATCTCCCCATCTATCTCTCCATCTATCCGTCTATCTCCATCTCTCCGTCTATCTCTCCGTCTATCTCCATCTCTCCGTCTGCCTATCCGTCTATCTCCGTCTGTCTATCCGTCTATCTCCATCTCTCCGTCTATCTCCGTCTCTCCGCCAATCTCTCCGTCTATCTCCATCTCTCCGTCTATCTCTCCGTCTATCTCCATCTCTCCGTCTATCTATCCGTCTATCTCCGTCTATCTCTCCGTCTATCTCCATCTCTCTGTCTATCCGTCTATCTCCATCTCTCCATCTATCTATCCGTCGATCTCCGTCTGTCTATCCGTCTATCTCCACCTCTCCGTCTATCTCTATCTCTCCGTCTATCTCCGTCTGTCTCGCCGTATATCTCTCCATCTATCCGTCTATCTCCATCTCTCCATCAATCTCTCCGTCTATCTCCATCTCTCCGTCTATCTCTCCGTCTATCTCCATCTCTCTGTCTATCCGTCTATCTCCATCTCTCCGTCTGCCTATCCATCTATCTCCGTCTCTCCGTCTATCTCGCCGTCTATCTCTCCATCTCTCCGTCTATCTCCATCTCTCCGTCTATCTCTCCGTCTATCTCCATCTCTCTGTCTATCCGTCTATCTCCATCTCTCCATCTGCCTATCCGTCTATCTCCATCTCTCCATCTATCTATCCGTCTATCTCCGTCTGTCTATCCGTCTATCTCCATCTCTCCGTCTATCTCACCGTCTATCTCCGTCTATCTCTCCGTCTATCTCGCCGTCTATCTCCCCATCTATCTCTCCATCTATCCGTCTATCTCCATCTCTCCGTCTATCTCTCCGTCTATCTCCATCTCTCCGTCTGCCTATCCGTCTATCTCCGTCTGTCTATCCGTCTATCTCCATCTCTCCGTCTATCTCTCCGTCTATCTCGGTCTCTCCTTCTATCTCCGTCTCTCCGTCTATCTCGCCGTCTATCTCTCCATCTATCAGTCTATCTCCATCTCTCCGTCTATCTCTCCGTCTATCGCCATCTCTCCGTCTCTCCGTCTATCTCTCCGTCTATTTCCGTCTCTCCGTCTATCTCACCGTCTATCTCTCCATCTATCCGTCTATCTCCATCTCTCCGTCTATCTCTCCTTCTATCTCCATCTCTCTGTCTATCTCCATCTCTCCATCTGCCTATCTGTCTATCTCCATCTCTCCATCTATCTATCCGTCTATCTCCGTCTGTCTATCCGTCTATCTCCATCTCTCCGTCTATCTCTCCGTCTATCTCTGTCTATCTCTCCGTCTATCTCTCCGTCTTTCTCCGTCTCTCCCTCTATCTCGCCGTCTATCTCTCTATCTATCTGTCTATCTCTGTCTATCTCCATCTCTCCGTCTGCCTATCCGTCTATCTCCGTCTGTCTATCCGTCTATCTCCATCTCTCCATCTATCTCTCCGTCTATCTCCGTCTCTCCGTCTATCTCTCCGTCTATCTCCGTCTCTCCGACTATCTCGCCGTCTATCTATCCATCTATCCGTCTATCTCCATCTCTGCGTCTATCTCTCCGTCTATCGCCATCTCTCCGTCTATCTGTCCGTCTATCTCCATCTCTCCGTCTATCTCTCCCTCTATCTCTCCGTCTTTCCGTCTATCTCCATCTCTCCGTCCGTCTATCTCTCCATCTATCCGTCAATCTCCATATCTCCATCTATCTCTCCATCTATCCGTCTATCTCCATTTCTCCGTCTATCTATCCGTCTATCCGTCTATCTCCATCTCTCCGTCTATCTCTCCATCTATCCGTCTATCTCCATCTCTCCGTCTATCTATCCGTCTATCTCCATCTCTCCATCTATCTCCGTCTATCCGTCTATCTCCATCTCGCTGTCTATCTCTCCATCTATCTCTCCGTCTATCTCCATCTCTCTGTCTATCTCTCCATCTATCCGTCTATCTCCATCTCTCCGTCTATCTCTCCGTCTATCCGTCTATCTCCATCTCTCCGTCTATCTATCCGTCTATCTCCATTTCTCCGTCTATCTCTCCGTCTATCCATCTATCTCCATCTCTCCGTCTATCTCTCCGTCTATCGCCATCTCTCCGTCTATCTATCCGTCTATCTCCATCTCTCCGTCTATCTATCCGTCTATCTCCGTCTATCTCTCCGTCTATCTCCATCTCTCCGTCTATCTCCATCTCTCTGTCTATCCGTCTATCTCCATCTCTCCGTCTGTCTATCCGTCTATCTCCATTTCTCCATCTATCTATCCGTCTATCTCCGTCTCTCCGTCTATCTCTCCGTCTATCTCCTTCTCTCCGTCTATCTCGCCGTCTATCTCTCCATCTATCCGTCTATCTCCATCTCTCCGTCTATCTCTCCGTCTATCTCCATCTCTCCGTCTATCTCTCCGTCTATCTCCATCTCTCCGTCTGTCTATCCGTCTATCTCCATCTATCTATCCGTCTATCTCCGTCTGTCTATCCGTCTATCTCTATCTCTCCGTCTATCTCTCCGTCTATCTCCGTCTCTCCGTCTATCTCTCCGTCTATCTCCGTATATCTCTCTATCTATCTCCATCTCTCCGTCTTTCTCTCCGTCTATCGCCATCTCTCCGTCTATCTGTCCGTCTATCTCCATCTCTCCGTCTATCTATCCGTCTATCCGTCTATCTCCATCTCTCCGTCTATCTCTCCATCTATCCGTCTATCTCCATCTCTCCATCTATCTATCCGTCTATCCGTCTATCTCCATCTCTCCATCTATCTCTCCGTCTATCCGTCTATCTCCATCTCGCTGTATCTCTCCGTCTATCTCTCAGTCTATCTGTCTATCTCCATCTCTCCGTCTATCTCTCCGTCTATCCGTCTATCTCCATCTCTCCGTCTATCTCTCTGTCTATCCGTCTATCTCCATCTCTCCGTCTATCTCTCCAACTATCCGTCTATCTCCATCTCTCCGTCTATCTCTCCGTCTATCCGTCTATCTCCATCTCTCCGTCTATCTATCCGTCTATCTCCATTTCTCCGTCTATCTCTCCGTCTATCGCCATCTCTCCGTCTATCTATCCGTCTATCTCCATCTCTCCGTCTATCTCTCCGTCTATCGCCATCTCTCCGTCTATCTGTCCGTCTATCTCCATCTCTCCGTCTATCTCTTCGTCTATCTCTCCGTCTATCCGTCTATCTCCATCTCTCCGTCTATCTATCCGTCTATCTCTCCGTCTCTCCGTCTATCTCTCCATCTATCTCTCCGTCTATCTCTCCGTCTATCTCTCCGTCTATCTTTCCGTCTATCACTCCGTCTATCTCTCCATCTCTCTCCGTCTCTCCCTCCGTCTATCTCTCCATCTATCTCTCCGTCTATCTATCCGTCTATCTCCATCTATATATCCATCTATCTCCATCTCTCCGTCTATCTCTCCGTCTATCTCCATCTCTCCGTCTATCTCTCCGTCACTCCATCTATCTTTCCGTCTATTGCCATCTCTCCGTCTATCTATTCGTCTATCTCCATCTCTCCGTCTATGTCTCCGTCTATCGCCATCTCTCCGTCTACCTATCCGTCTATCTCTCCGTCTATCTCTCCATCTATCTCTCCGTCTATCTATCCGTCTATCTCCATCTCTCCATCTATCTATCCGTCTATCTCCATCTCTCCGTCTATCTATCCGTCTATCTCCATCTCTCCGTCTATCTCTCCGTCTATCGCCATCTCTCCGTCTATCTCTCCGTCTCTCCGTCTATCTCTCTGTCTCTCCGTCTATCTCTCCGTCTATCGCCATCTCTCCGTCTATCTCTCCGTCTATCTCTCCGTCTATCTCTCCGTCTATCTCCGTCTCTCCCTCCGTCTATATCTCCATCTATCTCTCCGTCTATCTATCCGTCTATCTCCATCTCTCCATTTATCTATCCATCTATCTCCATCTCTCCATCTATCTCTCCATCTATCCGTCTATCTCCATCTCTCCGTCTATCTCTCCGTCTCTCCGTCTATCTCCATCTCTCCGTCTATCTCTCCGTCTCTCCGTCTATCTCACCGTATATCTCTCCATCTATCCGTCTATCTCCATCTCTCCGTCTATCTCCGTCTATCTCTCCGTCTATCTCTCCATCTATCCGTCTATCTCCATCTCTCCGTCTATCTCTCCATCTATCTCTCCGTCTTTCTATCCGTCTATCTCCATCTCTCCATCTATCTATCCGTCTATCTCCATCTCTCCGTCTATCTATCCGTCTATCTCCATCTCTCCGGCTATCTCTCCGTCTCTCCGTCTATCTCTCCGTCTCTCCGTCTATCTCTCCGTCTATCGCCATCTCTCCGTCTATCTCTCCGTCTATCTCTCCGTCTATCTCTCCATCTATCTCTCCGTCTATCTCCGTCTCTCCCTCCGTCTATCTCTCCATCTATCTCTCCGTCTATCTATCCATCTATCTCCATCTCTCCATCTATCCGTCTATCTCTATCTCTCCGTCTATCTCTCCGTCTATCCGTCTATCTCCATCTCTCCGTCTATCTCTCCGTCTATCTCCGTCTCTCCGTCTATCTCTCCGTATATCTCTCCATCTATCCGTCTATCTCCATCTCTCCGTCTATCTCCGTCTCTCCGTCTATCTCTCCGTCTATCTCTCCATCTCTCCGTCTATCTATCCGTCTATCTCCATCTCTCCATCTATCTCCGTCTATCCGTCTATCTCCATCTCGCTGTCTATCTCTCCATCTATCTCTCCGTCTATCTGTCTATCTCCATCTCTCCGTCTATCTCTCCATCTATCCGTCTATCTCCATCTCTCCGTCTATCTCTCCGTCTATCTCCATCTCTCCGTCTATCTATCCGTCTATCTCCATTTCTCCGTCGATCTCTCCGTCTATCCATCTATCTCCATCTCTCCGTCTATCTCTCCGTCTATCGCCATCTCTCCGTCTATCTCCATCTCTCTGTTTATCTGTCTATCTCCATCTCTCCGTCTGTCTATCCGTCTATCTCTCCATCTATCTCTCCGTCTATCTATCCGTCTATCTCCATCTCTCCATCTATCCGTCTATCTCTATCTCTCCGTCTATCTCTCCGTCTATCCGTCTATCTCCATCTCTCCATCTATCTCTCCGTCTATCTCCGTCTCTCCGTCTATCTCTCCGTATATCTCTCCATCTATCCGTCTATCGCCATCTCTCCGTCTATCTCCGTCTCTCCGTCTATCTCTCCGTCTATCTCTCCATCTCTCCGTCTATCTATCCGTCTATCTCCATCTCTCCATCTATCTCCGTCTATCCGTCTATCTCCATCTCGCTGTCTATCTCTCCATCTATCTCTCCGTCTATCTGTCTATCTCCATCTCTCCGTCTATCTCTCCATCTATCCGTCTATCTCCATCTCTCCGTCTATCTCTCCGTCTATCCGTCTATCTCCATCTCTCCGTCTATCTATCCGTCTATCTCCATTTCTCCGTCTATCTCTCCGTCTATCCATCTATCTCCATCTCTCCGTCTATCTCTCCGTCTATCGCCATCTCTCCGTCTATCTATCCGTCTATCTCCATCTCTCCGTCTATCTCCATCTCTCTGTTTATCTGTCTATCTCCATCTCTCCGTCTGTCTATCCGTCTATCTCCATCTCTCCATCTATCTATCCGTCTATCTCCGTCTATCTCTCCGTCTATCTCCAGCTCTCCGTCTATCTCCATCTCTCTGTCTATCCGTCTATCTCCATCTCTCCGTCTGTCTATCCGTCTATCTCCATCTCTCCGTCTATCTATCCGTCTATCTCCGTCTCTCCGTCTATCTCTCCGTCTATCTCCGTCTCTCCGTCTATCTCGCCGTCTATCTCTCCATCTATCCGTCTATCTCCATCTCTCCGTCTATCTCTCCGTCTATCTCCATCTCTCCGTCTATCTCTCCGTCTATCTCCAGCTCTCTGTCTATCCGTCTATCTCCATCTCTCCGTCTGCCTATCCGTCTATCTCCATCTATCTATCCGTCTATCTCCGTCTGTCTATCCGTCTATCTCTATCTCTCCGTCTATCTCCGTCTCTCCGTCTTTCTCTCCGTCTATCGCCATCTCTCCGTCTATCTGTCCCCTCTATCTCCATCTCTCCGTCTATCTATCCGTCTATCCGTCTATCTCCATCTCTCCGTCTATCTCTCCATCTATCCGTCTATCTCCATCTCTCCGTCTATCTATCTGTCTATCTCCATCTCTCCGTCTATCTCTCCGTCTATCTCCGTCTCTCCGTCTATCTCTCCGTCTATCTCCGTCTCTCCGTCTATCCCCGTCTATCTCTCCGTCTATCCGTCTATCTCCATCTCTCCGTCTATCTCTCCGTCTATCCGTCTATCTCCATCTCTCCGTCTATCTATCCGTCTATCTCCATCTCTCCATCTATCTATCCGTCTATCTCCATCTCTCCGTCTATCTATCCGTCTATCTCCATCTCTCCGTCTATCTCTCCGTCTATCGCCATCTCTCCGTCTATCTCTCCGTCTCTCCGTCTATCTCCCTGTCTCTCCGTCTATCTCTCCGTCTATCTCTCCGTCTATCTCTCCATCTATCTCCGTCTCTCCCTCCGTCTATCTCTCCATCTATCTCTCCGTCTATCTATCCGTCTATCTCCATCTCTCCATTTATCTATCCGTCTATCTCCATCTCTCCATCTATCTCTCCATCTATCCGTCTATCTCCATATCTCCGTCTATCTCTCCTTCTATCCGTATATCTCCATCTCTCCGTCTCTCCGTCTATCTCACCGTATATCTCTCCATCTATCCGTCTATCTCCATCTCTCCGTCTATCTCCGTCTATCTCTCCGTCTATCTCTCCATCTATCCGTCTATCTCCATCTCTCCGTCTATCTCTCCGTCTATCCGTCTATCTCCATCTCTCCGTCTATCTCTCCATCTATCTCTCCGTCTTTCTATCCGTCTATCTCCATCTCTCCATCTATCTATCCGTCTATCTCCATCTCTCCGTCTATCTATCCGTCTATCTCCATCTCTCCGTCTATCTCTCCGTCTCTCCGTCTA
Source organism: Scyliorhinus torazame (assembly GCF_047496885.1). Classification (NCBI taxonomy): domain Eukaryota; kingdom Metazoa; phylum Chordata; class Chondrichthyes; order Carcharhiniformes; family Scyliorhinidae; genus Scyliorhinus; species Scyliorhinus torazame. The sequence goes on along the minus strand of NW_027308374.1, from coordinate 66,682 downwards.
TCTCTCCGTCTATCGCCATCTCTCCGTCTATCTCTCCGTCTATCTCTCCGTCTATCTCTCCATCTATCTCTCCGTCTATCTCCGTCTCTCCCTCCATCTATCTCTCCACCTATCTCTCCGTCTATCTATCCGTCTATCTCCATCTCTCCATCTATCCGTCTATCTCCATCTCTCCGTCTATCTCTCCGTCAATCCCTCTATCTCCATCTCTCCGTCTATCTCTCCGTCTATCTCCGTCTCTCCGTCTATCTCTCCGTATATCTCTCCATCTATCCGTCTATCTCATCTCTCCGTCTATCTCTCCGTCTATCGCCATCTCTCCGTCTATCTCTCCGTCTCTCCGTCTATCTCTCTGTCTCTCCGTCTATCTCTCCGTCTATCGCCATCTCTCCGTCTATCTCTCCGTCTATCTCTCCGTCTATCTCCGTCTCTCCCTCCGTCTATCTCTCCATCTATCTCTCCATCTATCTATCCGTCTATCTCCATCTCTCCATTTATCCGTCTATCTCCATCTCTCCATCTATCTCTCCATCTATCCGTCTATCTCCATCTCTCCGTCTATCTCTCCGTCTATCCGTATATCTCCATCTCTCCGTCTATCTCTCCGTCTATCTCACCGTATATCTCTCCATCTATCCGTCTATCTCCATCTCTCCGTCTATCTCCGTCTATCTCTCCGTCTATCTCTCCATCTATCCGTCTATCTCCATCTCTCCGTCTATCTCTCCGTCTATCTCTCCATCTATCCGTCTATCTCCATCTCTCCGTCCATCTCTCCGTCTATCTCCATCTCTCCGTCTATCTCTCCATCTATCTCTCCGTCTTTCTATCCGTCTATCTCCATCTCTCCATCTATCTATCCGTCTATCTCCATCTCTCCGTCTATCTATCCGTCTATCTCCATCTCTCCGGCTATCTCTCCGTCTCTCCGTCTATCTCTCCGTCTATCTCTCCGTCTGTCGCCATCTCTCCGTCTATCTCTCCGTCTATCTCTCCGTCTATCTCTCCATCTATCTCTCATCTATCTCCGTCTCTCCCTCCGTCTATCTCTCCATCTATCTCTCCGTCTATCTATCCGTCTATCTCCATCTCTCCATCTATCTGTCTATCTCTATCTCTCCGTCTATCTATCCGTCTATCTCCATCTCTCCGTCTATCTCTCCGTCTATCTCCGTCTCTCCGTCTATCTCTCCGTATATCTCTCCATCTATCCGTCTATCTCCATCTCTCCGTCTATCTCCGTCTCTCGTCTATCTCTCCGTCTATCTCTCCATCTCTCCGTCTATCTATCCGTCTATCTCCATCTCTCCATCTATCTCCGTCTATCCGTCTATCTCCATCTCGCTGTCTATCTCTCCATCTTTCTCTCCGTCTATCTGTCTATCTCCATCTCTCCGTCTATCTCTCCATCTATCCGTCTATCTCCATCTCTCCGTCTATCTCTCCGTCTATCCGTCTATCTCCATCTCTCCGTCTATCTATCCGTCTATCTCCATCTCTCCGTCTATCTCTCCGTCTATCGCCATCTCTCCGTCTATCTATCCGTCTATCTCCATCTCTCCGTCTATCTCCATCTCTCTGTTTATCTGTCTATCTCCATCTCTCCGTCTGTCTATCCGTCTATCTCCATCTATCTATCCGTCTATCTCCGTCTATCTCTCCGTCTATCTCCATCTCTCCGTCTATCTCCATCTCTCTGTCTATCCGTCTATCTCCATCTCTCCGTCTGTCTATCCGTCTATCTCCATCTCTCCGTCTATCTATCCGTCTATCTCCGTCTCTCCGTCTATCTCTCCGTCTATCTCCGTCTCTCCGTCTATCTCGCCGTCTATCTCTCCATCTATCTCCAGCTCTCCGTCTATCTCTCCGTCTATCTCCATCTCTCCGTCTATCTCTCCGTCTATCTCCATCTCTCTGTCTATCCGTCTATCTCCATCTCTCCGTCTGTCTGTCCGTCTATCTCCATCTATCTATCCGTCTATCTCCGTCTGTCTATCTCTATCTCTCCGTCTATCTCCGTCTCTCCGTCTATCTCTCCGTCTATCTCCGTATATCTCTCCATCTATCCGTCTATCTCCATCTCTCCGTCTTTCTCTCCGTCTATCGCCATCTCTCCGTCTATCTGTCCGTCTATCTCCATCTCTCCGTCTATCTATCCGTCTATCCGTCTATCTCCATCTCTCCGTCTATCTCTCCATCTATCCGTCTATCTCCATCTCTCCGTCTATCTATCTGTCTATCTCCATCTCTCCGTCTATCTCTCCGTCTATCCGTCTATCTCCATCTCTCCGTCTATCTCCGTCTATCTCTCCGTCTATCTCTCCACCTATCCGTCTATCTCCATCTCTCCGTCTATCTCTCCGTCTATCCGTCTATCTCCATCTCTCCGTCTATCTATCCATCTATCTCTCCATCTATCCGTCTATCTCCATCTCTCCGTCTATCTCCGTCTATCTCTCCGTCTATCTCTCCATCTATCCGTCTATCTCCATCTCTCCGTCTATCTCTCCGTCTATCTCTCCATCTATCCGTCTATCTCCATCTCTCCGTCCATCTCTCCGTCTATCCGTCTATCTCCATCTCTCCGTCTATCTCTCCATCTATCTCTCCGTCTTTCTATCCGTCTATCTCCATCTCTCCATCTATCTATCCGTCTATCTCCATCTCTCCGTCTATCTATACGTCTATCTCCATCTCTCCGTCTATCTCTCCGTCTCTCCGTCTATCTCTCCGTCTATCGCCATCTCTCCGTCTATCTCTCCGTCTATCTCTCCGTCTATCTCTCCATCTATCTCTCCGTCTATCTCCGTCTCTCCCTCCATCTATCTCTCCATCTATCTCTCCGTCTATCTATCCGTCTATCTCCATCTCTCCATCTATCCGTCTATCTCCATCTCTCCGTCTATCTCTCCGTCTATCCGTCTATCTCCATCTCTCCGTCTATCTATCCGTCTATCTCCGTCTCTCCGTCTATCTCTCCGTATATCTCTCCATCTATCCGTCTATCTCCATCTCTCCGTCTATCTCCGTCTCTCCGTCTATCTCTCCGTCTATCTCTCCATCTATCCGTCTATCTCCATCTCTCCGTCTATCTCTCCGTCTATCTCTCCATCTATCCGTCTCTCTCCATCTCTCCGTCCATCTCTCCGTCTATCCGTCTATCTCCATCTCTCCGTCTATCTCTCCGTCTATCTCTCCGTCTATCTCCATCTATCTCTCCGTCTATCCGTCTATCTCCATCTCTCCGTCTATCTCTCCGTCTATCCGTCTATCTCCATCTCTCCATCTATCTCTCCATCTATCCGTCTATCTCCATCTCTCCGTCTATCCGTTAGTCTCCATCTCTCTGTCTATCTCTCCGTCTATCTCCGTCTCTCCGTCTATCTCTCCGTCTATCTCTCCGTCTATCTCTCCGTCTATCTCTCCCTCTCTCCGTCTACCTCTCCGTCTATCTCTTTGTCTATCTCTCTGTCCATCTCTCCATCTATCTCTCCGTCTATCTCTATCTCTCCGTCTATCTCTCTGTCTATCTCTCCATCTATCCGTCTATCTCCGTCTCTCTGTCTATCTCTCCGTCTATCTCTCCGTCTATCCGTCTACCTCTGTCTATCCATCTATCTCTCCATCTATCCGTCTATCTCTCCATCTATCCATCCCTCCGTCTATCTCTCCATCTGTCCGTCTATCTCCGTCTATCTCTCCGTCTATCTCCGTCTCTCTGTCTATCTCCGTCTCTCCGTCTATCTCTCTGTCTACCTCACAATCTATCTCTCCGTCTATCGGTCTACCTCTCCGTCTATCCGTCTATCTCCATCTCTCCATCTATCCGTCTATCTCTCTGTCTATCTCTCTATCTCTCCGTCTATCTCTCCGTCCATCTCTCCGTCTATCTCTCCGCCTATCTCTCCGTCTATCTCTCCGTCTATCTCTCCGTCTTTCTCTCCATCTCTCCGTCTATCTCTCCGTCCATCTCTCCGTCTATCTCTCCGCCTATCTCTCCGTCTATCTCTCCGTCTATCTCTCCATCTCTCCGTCTATCTCCATCTCTCCATCTATCCGTCTATCTCTCTGTCTATCTCTCTATCTCTCCGTCTATCTCTCCGTCCATCTCTCCGTCTATCTCTCCGCCTATCTCTCCGTCTATCTCTCCGTCTATCTCTCCGTCTTTCTCTCCATCTCTCCGTCTATCTCTCCGTCCATCTCTCCGTCTATCTCTCCGCCTATCTCTCCGTCTATCTCTCCGTCTTTCTCTCCATCTCTCCGTCTATCTCTCCGTCCATCTCTCCGTCTATCTCTCCGCCTATCTCTCCGTCTATCTCTCCGCCTATCTCTCCGTCTATCTCTCCGTCTATCTCTCCGTCTTTCTCTCCATCTCTCCGTCTATCTCTCCGTCCACCTCTCCGTCTATCTCTCCGTGTATCTCAGTCTCTCCGTCCATCTATCCGTCTATCTCCGTCTCTCCGTCTATCTCTCCATCTCTCCGTCTGTCTATCCGTCTATCTCTCAGTCTATATCTCCATCTCTCCGTCTATCTCTCCATCTATCTCTCCGTCTATCTCTCCGTCTATCTCTCCGTCTATCCGTCTATCTCCATCTCTCCGTCTTTCTCTCCGTCTATCTCTCCGTCTATCTCCATTTATCCGTCTATCTCCATCTATCCATCTGTCTCTCCATCTATCCATCTATCTCCCCGTCTATCCGTCTATCTCCATCTATCCATCTATCACTCCGTCTATCTCCATCTATCTCTCCGTCTATCCGTCTATCTCTCCATGTATCCGTCTGTCTCCATCTCTCCGTCTGTTTCCATCTCGCCATCTATCTCTCCATCTATCCGTCTGTCTCTCCATCTATCCACCTATCACTCCGTCTATCTCCATCTATCTCTCCGTCTATCCGTCTATCTCTCCACCTATCCGTCTGTCTCCATCGCTCCGTCTATCTCCATCTATCTCTCCGTCTATCCGTCTATCTCTCCACCTATCCGTCTGTCTCTCCATCTATCCGTCTATCTCCATCTCTCCGTCTGTCTCTCCGTCTATCCGTCTATTTGTTTGCACTGAGTGCTGAATTTGGTGCATTTTGAGTGCTATCGTGAGAGTTTGGTGACCGAGGGAGTTAGGTGAGGAGGGAGTAAGGTGCTCCTTTCATTTTGTTTCCGACATTTCCACAAAGAGTGCGAAGAGAGCCAGGAGTTTACAGGAAGTGTAGCTGACTGGGAGCAGAGTCGGAGGGCGGAGATCTAGTTAGTCCACACAGCAGCTATATTCTGTCAGGTAAGAGGGGATGGAGGCTAGGCCAGTTGCATGCTCCTCCTGTAGGATGTGGGTGGTGAGGGATACCACCGGTTTCCCCGCTGACTATACCTGCGGGAAATGCACCCACCTTCAGCTCCTCAAAGACCGTGTTAGGGAACTGGAGCTGAAGCTGGATGAACTTCGGATCATCCGGGAGGCAGAGGGGGTGATTGAGAAGAGTTACAGGGAGGTAACCACACCCAAGGTACAGGACAAGAATAGCTGGGTTACAGTCAGGGGGAAAAAAACAAACAGGCAGACAGTGCAGGGATCCCTCGTGGCCGTTCCCCTTCAAAACAAGTATACCGTTTTGGATGCTGTTGGGGGGGATGACCTACCGGGGGAAGGCCCTAGCGGCCAGGTCTCTGGCACTGAGTCTGGCTCTGGGGCTCAGAAGGGAAGGGGGGAGAATAGAAAAGCAATAGTTGTAGGAGATTCAATGGTTAGGGGAATAGATAGGAGATTCTGTGGTCGCGAGCGAGACTCCCGGAAGGTATGTTGCCTCCCGGGTGCCAGGGTCAGGGATGTCTCGGATCGTGTCTTCAGGATCCTTAAGGGGGAGGGTGAGCAGCCAGAAGTCGTGGTGCACATTGGTACCAACGACATAGGTAGGAAAAGGGGTGTGGAGCCAGAACAGACAGAGTTGTCATCTCTGGTTTGTTGCCGGTGCCACGTGATAGCGAGGCTAGGAATAGGGAGAGAGTGCAGTTGAACACGTGGCTGCAGGAATGGTGTAGGAGGGAGGGCTTCAGGTATTTGGATAATTGGAGCGCATTCTGGGGAAGGTGGGACCTGTACAAGCAGGACGGGTTGCATCTGAACCAGAGGGGCACCAATATCCTGGGAGGGAGGTTTTCTTGTACTCTTCGGGAGGGTTTAAACTAATTTGGCAGGGGAATGGGAACCGGATTTGTAGTCCAGCAACTAAGGTAGCCGATATTCAGGACGCCAAAGCATGTAATGAGGCAGTGGGGAAGGGAACACTGACAAAGGAGAGTACTTGCAGGCACGGAGATGGGTTGAAGTGTGTATACTTCAACGCAAGAAGCATCAGGAATAAGGTGGGTGAAGTTAAGGCATGGATCGGTACTTGGGACTACGATGTGGTGGCCATCACGGAAACGTGGATAGAAGAGGGGCAGAAATGGTTGTTGGAGGTCCCTGGTTATAGATGTTTCAATAAGATTAGGGAGGGTGGTAAAAGAGGTGTGGGGGGGGGAGGGGTGGCATTGTTAATTAGATTAGAGATAGTATAACAGCTGCAGAAAGGCAGTTCGAGGAGTATCACCCTATTGAGGTAGTATGGGTTGAAGTCAGAAATAGGAAAGGAGCAGTCACCTTGTTAGGAGTTTTCTATAGGTCCCCCAATAGTAGCAGAGATGTGAAGGAACAGATTGGGAAACAGATTTTGGAAAGGTGCAGAAGTCACAGGGTAGTAGTCATGGGTGACTTTAACTTCCCAAACATTGAGTGGAAACTCTTTCGATCAAATAGTTTGGATGGGGTGGTGTTTGTGCAGTGTGTCCAGGAAGCTTTTCTAACACAGTATGTAGATTGTCCGACCAGAGGGGAGGTCATATTGGATTTGGTACTTGGTAATGAACCAGGGCAAGTGATAGATTTGTTAGTGGGGGAGCATTTTGGAGATAGTGACCACAATTCTGTGACTTTCACTTTAGTAATGGAGAGGGATAGGTACGTGCAACAGGGCAAGGTTTACAATTGGGGGAAGGGTAAATACGATGTTGTCAGACAAGAATTGAAGTGCATAAGTTGGGAACATAGGCTGGCAGGGAAGGACACAAGTGAAATGTGGAACTTGTTCAAGGAACAGGTACTACGTGTCCTTGATATGTATGTCCCTGTCAGGCAGGGAAGAGATGGTCGAGTGAGGGAACCATGGTTGACAAGAGAGGTTGAATGTCTTGTTAAGAGGAAAAAGGAGACTTATGTAAGGCTGAGGAAACAAGGTTCAGACAGGGCGTTGGAGGGCTACAAGATAGCCAGGAGGGAACTGAAGAAAGGGATTAGGAGAGCTAAGAGAGGGCATGAACAATCTTTGGCGGGTAGGATCAAGGAAAACCCCAAGGCCTTTTACACATATGTGAGAAATATGAGAATGACTAGAGCGAGGGTAGGTCCGATCAAGGACAGTAGCGGGAGATTGTGTATTGAGTCTGAAGAGATAGGAGAGGTCTTGAACGAGTACTTTTCTTCTGTATTTACAAATGAGAGGGGCCATATTGTTGGAGAGGACAGTGTGAAACAGACTGGTAAGCTCGAGGAAATACTTGTTAGGAAGGAAGATGTGGTGGGCATTTTGAAAAACTTAAGGATAGACAAGTCCTGACGGGATATATCCAAGGATTCTATGGGAAGCAAGAGATGAAATTGCAGAGCCGTTGGCAATGATCTTTTCGTCCTCACTGTCAACAGGCGTGGTACCAGGGGATTGGAGAGTGGCGAATGTCGTGCCCCTGTTCAAAAAAGGGAATAGGGATAACCCTGGGAATTACAGGCCAGTTAGTCTTACTTCGGTGGTAGGCAAAGTCATGGAAAGGGTACTGAAGGATAGGATTTCTGAGCATCTGGGAAGACACTGCTTGATTAGGGATAGTCAGCACGGATTTGTGAGGGGTAGGTCTTGCCTTACAAATCTTATTGAATTCTTTGAGGAGGTGACCAAGCATGTGGATGAAGGTAAAGCAGTGGATGTAGTGTACATGGATTTTAGTAAGGCATTTGATAAGGTTCCCCATGGTAGGCTTCTGCAGAAAGTAAGGAGGCATGGGATAGTGGGAAATTTGGCCAGTTGGATAACGAACTGGCTAACCGATAGAAGTCAGAGAGTGGTGGTGGATGGCAAATATTCAGCCTGGATCCCAGTTACCAGTGGCGTTCCACAGGGATCAGTTCTGGGTCCTCTGCTATTTGTGATTTTCATTAATGACTTGGATGAAGGAGTTGAAGGGTGGGTCAGTAAATTTGCAGATGATACGAAGATTGGTGGAGTTGTGGATAGTAAGGAGGGCTGTTGTCGGCTGCAAAGAGACATAGATAGGATGCAGAGCTGGGCTGAGAAGTGGCAGATGGAGTTTAACCCTGAAAAGTGTGAGGTTGTCCATTTTGGAAGGACAAATATGAATGCGGAATACAGGGTTAACGGTAGAGTTCTTGGCAATGTGGAGGAGCAGAGAGATCTTGGGGTCTATGTTCATACATCTTTGAAAATTGCCACTCAAGTGGATAGAGCTGTGAAGAAGGCCTATGGTGTGCTAGCGTTCATTAACAGAGGGATTGAATTTAAGAGCCGAGAGGTGATGATGCAGCTGTACAAAACTTTGGTCAGGCCACATTTGGAGTACTGTGTACAGTTCTGGTCGCCTCATTTTAGGAAGGATGTGGAAGCTTTGGAAAAGGGGCAAAGGAGATTTACCAGGGTGTTGCCTGGAATGGAGAGTAGGTCTTACGAGGAACGGTTGAGGGTGCTAGGCCTTTTCTCATTAGAACGGAGAAGGATGAGGGGCGACTTGATAGAGGTTTATAAGATGATCAGGGGAATAGATAGAGTAGACAGTCAGAGACTTTTTCCCCGGGTGGAACAAACCATTACAAGGGGACATAAATTTAAGGTGAAAGGTGGAAGATATAGGAGGGATATCAGAGGTAGGTTCTTTACCCAGAGAGTAGTGGGGGCATGGAATGCACTGCCTGTGGAAGTAGTTGAGTCGGAAACATTAGGGACCTTCAAGCAGCTATTGGATAGGTACATGGATTACGGTAAAATGATATAGTGTAGATTTATTTGTTCTTAATTGACGATTGGCTGTCAGGCAGAAGGCAGAGAGTTGGGATAAAAGGTTCTTTTTCGGAATGGCAACCGGTGACGAGTGGTGTCCCGCAGGGTTCAGTGTTGGGGCCACAGCTGTTCTCTTTATATATTAACGATCTAGATGACGGGACTGGGAGCATTCTGGCTAAGTTTGCCGATGATACAAAGATAGGTGGAGTGGCAGGTAGTATGGAGGAGGTGGGGAGGCTGCAGAAAGATTTAGACAGTTTGGGAGAGTGGTCCAAGAAATGGCTGATGAAATTCAACGTGGGCAAGTGCGAGGTCTTGCACTTTGGAAAAAAGAATAGAGGCATGGACTATTTTCTAAACGGTGACAAAATTCATAATGCTGAAGTGCAAAGGGACTTGGGAGTCCTAGTCCAGGATTCTCTAAAGGTAAACTTGCAGGTTGAGTCCGTAATTAAGAAAGCAAATGCAATGTTGTCATTCATCTCAGGAGGCTTGGAATATAAAAGCAGGGATGTACTTCTGAAGCTTTATAAAGCATTAGTTAGGCCCCATTTAGAATACTGTGAGCAATTTCGGGCCCCACACCTCAGGAAGGACATACTGGCACTGGAGCGGGTCCAGCGGAGATTCACACGGATGATCCCAGGAATGGTAGGCCTAACATACGATGAACGTCTGAGGATCCTGGGATTATATTCATTGGAGTTTAGGAGGTTGAGGGGAGATCTAATAGAAACTTACAAGATAATGAATGGCTTAGATAGGGTGGATGTAGGGAAGTTGTTTCCATTAGCAGGGGAGACTAGGACCCGGGGGCACAGCCTTAGAATAAAAGGGAGTCACTTTAGAACAGAGATGAGGAGAAATTTCTTCAGCCAGAGAGTGGTGGGTCTGTGGAATTCATTGCCACAGAGGGCGGTGGAGGCCGGGACGTTGAGTGTCTTTAAGACAGAAGTTGATAAATTCTTGATTGCTCGAGGAATTAAGGGCTATGGAGAGAGAGCGGGTAAATGGAGTTGAAAACAGCCATGATTGAATGGTGGAGTGGACTCGATGGGCCGAATGGCCTTACTTCCGCTTCTATGTCTTATGGTCTTAAGGGCAGCACAGTAGCATTGTGTACAGCACAATTGCTTCACAGCTCCAGGGTCCTAGGTTTGATTCCGGCTTGGGTCACTGTCTGTGCGGAGTCTGCACGTCCTCCCCGTGTCTGCGTGGGTTTCCTCCGGGTGCTCCGGTTTCCTCCCACAGTCCAAAGATGTGCAGGTTAGGTGGATTGGCCGTGATAAATTGCCTTTAGTGTCCAAAATTGCCCTTAGTGTTGGGTGGAGGTGTTGAGTTTGGGTAGGGTGCTCTTTCCAAGAGCCGGTGCAGACTCCATGGGCCGAATGTCCTCCTTCTGCACTGTAAATTCAATGATAATCTATGATTAATCTAGGACAAAGGTTTGGCACAACATCGTGGGCCGAAGGGCCTGTTCTGTGCTGTATTTTTCTATGTTCCATGTTCTATGTCTCTCCGTCTGTCTATCCATCTATCCGTCTATCTCTCCATCTATCCGTCTATCTCTCCATCTATCCGTCTATCTCTCAATTTATCCGTCTATCTCCATCTATCCGTCTGTCTCTCCATCTATCCGTCTATCACTCCGTCTATCTCTCCATTGATCCGTCTATCTCCATCTATCCGTCCGTCTCTCCATCTATCCGTCTGTCTCTCCATCTATCCGTCTGTCTCTCCATCTATCCGTCTATCTCCATCTATCTGCCTGTCTCTCCATCTATCCATCTATCACTCCGTCTATCTCTCAATTGATCCGTCTATCTCCATCTATCCGTCCGTCTCTCCATCTATCCGTCTGTCTCTCCATCTATCCGTCTGTCTCTCCATCTATCCGTCTGTCTCTGCATCTATCCGTCTATCACTCCGTCTATCTCTCCATCTATCCGTCTATCTCCATCTATCCGTCTGTCTCTCCATCTATCCGTCTATCACTCCGTCTATCTCTGCATCTATCCGTCTATCTCTCCGTCTATCACTCCGTCTATCTCTCCATCTATCTGTCTATCTCCATCTATCCGTCTGTCTCTCCATCTATCCGTCTGTCTCTGCATCTATCCGTCTATCTCTCCATCTATCTCTCCATCTCTCCGTCTACCTCTCCATCTCTCCGTCTATCTCTCTGTCTATCCGTCTATCTCCATCTATCCGTCTGTCTCTCCGTCTATCTCTCCATCTATCCATCTGTCTCTCCATCTTTCCGTCTGTCACTCCATCTATCCGTCTATCTCCATCTATCCGTCTGTCTCTCCATCTATCCGTCTGCCTCTCCATCTTTCCGTCTGTCTCTGCATCTATCCGTCTATCTCCATCTATCCGTCTATCTCTCCATCTATCCGTCTGTCTCTCCATCTATCCGTCTGTCTCTCCATCTATCCGTCTATCTCTCCATCTTTCCGTCTGTCTCTCCATCTATCCGTCTATCTCCATCTATCCGTCTGTCTCTCCATCTATCCGTCTATCTCTCCATCTATCCATCTGTCTCTCCATCTATCCGTCTGTCTCTCCATCTTTCCGTCTGTCTCTCCATCTTTCCGTCTGTCTCTCCATCTATCTCTCCATCTATCTCTCCATATATCTGTCTATCTCCATATATCCGTCTATCTCCATCTATCCGTCTATCTCCATCTATCCGTCTATCTCCATCTATCCGTCTGTCTCCATCTAGCCGTCTATCTCCATCTATCCGTCTATCTCTCCATCTTTCCGTCTGTCTCTGCATCTATCCGTCTATCTCTCCATCTATCCGTCTATCGCCATCTATCCGTCTAACTCTCCATCTTTCCGTCTGTCTCTGCATCTATCCGTCTATCTCTCCATCTTTCCGCCTATCTCTGCATCTATCCGTCTATCTCTCCATCTAGCCGTCTATCTCCATCTATCCGTCTATCTCTCCATCTTTCCGTCTATCTCTCCATCTTTCCGTCTATCTCCATCTATCCGTCTATCTCCATCTATCCGTCTATCTCTCCATCTTTCCGCTTGTCTCTGCATCGATCCGTCTATTTCTCCATCTTTCCGTCTATCTCTGCATCTATCCGTCTATCTCCAACTATCCGTCTGTCTCTCCATCTGTCCATCTGTCTCTCCACCTTTCCGTCTGTCTCTGCATCTATCCGTCTATCTCTCCATCTATCCGTCTATCTCTCCATCTTTCCGTCTGTCTCTGCATCTATCCGTCTATCTCTCCATCTATCTCTCCATCTTTCCGTCTGTCTCTCCATCTATCCGTCTATCTCCATCTATCCGTCTATCTCCATCTATCCGTCTGTCTCTCCATCTATCCGTCTATCACTCCGTCTATCTCTGCATCTATCCGTCTATCTCTCCGTCTATCACTCCGTCTATATCTCCATCTATCCGTCTATCACTCCGTCTATCTCTCCATCTATCCGTCTATCTCCATCTATCCGTCTGTCTCTCCATCTATCCGTCTATCACTCCGTCTATCTATGCATCGATCCGTCTATCTCTCCGCCTATCACTCCGTCTATCTCTCCATCTATCTGTCTATCTCCATCTATCCGTCTGTCTCTCCATCTATCCGTCTGTCTCTGCATCTATCCGTCTATCTCTCTGTCTATCCGTCTATCTCCATCTATCCATCTGTCTCTCCATCTATCCGTCTGTCTCTCCATCTATCCATCTGTCTCTCCATCTATCTCTCCATCTCTCCGTCTACCTCTCCATCTCTCCATCTATCTCTCCATATATCTGTCTATCTCCATATATCCGTCTATCTCCATCTATCCGTCTATCTCCATCTATCCGTCTGTCTCCATCTAGCCGTCTATCTCCATCTATCCGTCTATCTCTCCATCTATCCATCTATCTCCATCTATCCGTCTATCTCCATCTATCCGTCTGTCTCTCCATCTTTCCGTCTGTCTCTGCATCTATCCGTCTATCTCTCCATCTATCCATCTATCGCCATCTATCCGTCTATCTCTCCATCTTTCCGTCTGTCTCTGCATCTATCCGTCTATCTCTCCATCTTTCCGTCTATCTCTCCATCTTTCCGTCTATCTCCATATATCCGTCTATCTCTCCATCTTTCCGTCTATCTCCATCTATCCGTCTATCTCTCCATCTATCCGTCTATCTCTCCATCTAGCCGTCTATCTCCATCTATCCGTCTATCTCTCCATCTTTCCGTCTGTCTCTGCATCGATCCGTCTATCTCTCCATCTTTCCGTCTGTCTCTGCATCTATCCGTCTATCTCCATCTATCCGTCTGTCTCTCCATCTACCCGTCTATCTCTCCATCTATCCATCTATCTCCATCTATCCGTCTGTCTCTCCATCTATCCGTCTATCTCTCCATCTATCCATCTATCTCTCCATCTATCCGTCTGTCTCTCCATCTTTCCGTCTGTCTCTCCATCTATCTCTCCATCTATCTCTCCATATATCTGTCTATCTCCATATATCCGTCTATATCCATCTATCCGTCTATCTCCATCTATCCGTCTGTCTCTCCATCTACCCGTCTATCTCTCCATCTATCCATATATCTCCATCTATCCGTCTGTCTCTCCATCTATCCGTCTATCTCTCCATCTATCCAACTATCTCTCCATCTATCCGTCTGTCTCTCCATCTTTCCGTCTGTCTCTCCATCTATCTCTCCATCTATCTCTCCATATATCTGTCTATCTCCATATATCCGTCTATATCCATCTAGCCGTCTATCTCCATCTATCCGTCTATCTCTCCATCTATCCGTCTATCTCCATCTATCCATCAATCTCTCCATCTATCCGTCTATCTCCATCTATCCGTCTATCTCTCCATCTTTCCGTCTGTCTCTGCATCTATCCGTCTATCTCTCCATCTATCCGTCTATCGCCATCTATCCGTCTATCTCTCCATCTTTCCGTCTGTCTCTGCAGCTATCCGGCTATCTCTCCATCTATCCATCTATCTCTCCATCTATCCGTCTATCTCCATCTATCCGTCTATCTCTCCATCTTTCCGTCTGTCTCTGCATCTATCCGTCTATCTCTCCATCTATCCGTCTATCGCCATCTATCCGTCTATCTCCATCTATCCGTCTATCTCCATCTATCCGTCTATCTCCATCTATCCGTCTATCTCTCCATCTTTCCGCCTGTCTCTGCATCTATCCGTCTATCTCTCCATCTATCCGTCTATCTCTCCATCTATCCGTCTATCGCCATCTATCCGTCTATCTCCATCTATCCGTCTATCTCTCCATCTTTCCGTCTGTCTCTGCATCTATCCGTCTATCTCTCCATCTATCCGTCTATCGCCATCTATCCGTCTATCTCCATCTATCCGTCTATCTCCATCTATCCGTCTATCTCCATCTATCCGTCTATCTCTCCATCTATCCGTCTGTCTCTCCATCTTTCCGTCTGTCTCTCCATCTTTCCGTCTGTCTCTGCATCTATCCGGCTATCTCTCCATCTATCCGTCTATCTCTCCATCTTTCCGTCTGTCTCTGCATCTATCCGTCTATCTCTCCATCTTTCCGTCTGTCTCTGCATCGATCCGTCTATCTCTCCATCTTTCCGTCTGTCTCTGCATCTATCCGTCTATCTCTCCATCTATCCGTCTGTCTCCATCTATCCGTCTATCTCTCCATCTATCCATCTGTCTCTCCACCTTTCCGTCTGTCTCTGCATCTATCCGTCTATCTCCATCTATCCGTCTATCTCTCCATCTATCCGTCTGTCTCTCCACCTTTCCGTCTGTCGCTCCATCTTTCCGTCTGTCTCTCCATCTATCCGTCTATCTCCATCTATCCGTCTGTCTCTCCATCTTTCCGTCTATCTCCGTCTATCCATCTATCTCTCCATCTATCCGTCTGTCTCTCCATCTTTCCGTCTGTCTCCGTCTAGCCGTCTATCTCCATCTATCCGTCTATCTCCATCTATCCGTCTATCTCCATTATCCGTCTATCTCCATCTATCCGTCTATCTCCATCTATCCGTCTATCTCCATCTATCCGTCTATCTCCATCTATCCGTCTATCTCTCCATCTATCCATCTATCCGTCTATCTCTCCATCTTTCCGTCTGTCTCTGCATCTATCCGTCTATCTCTCCATCTTTCCGTCTGTCTCTGCATCTATCCGTCTATCTCTCCATCTTTCCGTCTATCTCCATCTATCCGTCTATCTCTCCATCTTTCCGTCTGTCTCTGCATCTATCCGTCTATCTCTCCATCTTTCCGTCTATCTCTCCATCTTTCCGTCAGTCTCCATATATCCGTCTCTCTCTCCATCTTTCCGTCTATCTCCATCTATCCATCTATCTCTCCATCTATCCGTCTGTCTCTCCATCTTTCCGTCTGTCTCTGCATCGATCCGTCTATTTCTCCATCTTTCCGTCTGTCTCTCCATCTTTCCGTCTATCTCTGCATCTATCCGTCTATCTCCATCTATCCGTCTGTCTCTCCATCTGTCCATCTGTCTCTCCACCTTTCCGTCTGTCTCTGCATCTATCCGTCTATCTCTCCATCTATCCGTCTATCTCTCCATCTTTCCGTCTGTCTCTGCATCTATCCGTCTATCTCCATCTATCCGTCTGTCTCTCCATCTATCTCTCCATCTTTCCGTCTGTCTCTCCATCTATCCGTCTATCTCCATCTATCCGTCTATCTCCATCTATCCGTCTGTCTCTCCATCTATCCGTCTATCACTCCGTCTATCTCTGCATCTATCCGTCTATCTCTCCGTCTATCACTCCGTCTATCTCTCCATCTATCCGTCTATCACTCCGTCTATCTCTCCATCTATCCGTCTATCTCCATCTATCCGTCTGTCTCTCCATCTATCCGTCTATCACTCCGTCTATCTATGCATCTATCCGTCTATCTCTCCGCCTATCACTCCGTCTATCTCTCCATCTATCTGTCTATCTCCATCTATCCGTCTGTCTCTCCATCTATCCGTCTGTCTCTCCATCTATCCATCTGTCTCTCCATCTATCTCTCCATCTCTCCGTCTACCTCTCCATCTCTCCGTCTATCTCTCCATATATCTGTCTATCTCCATATATCCGTCTATCTCCATCTATCCGTCTATCTCCATCTATCCGTCTGTCTCCATCTAGCCGTCTATCTCCATCTATCCGTCTATCTCTCCATCTATCCATCTATCTCCATCTATCCGTCTATCTCCATCTATCCGTCTATCTCTCCATCTTTCCGTCTGTCTCTGCATCTATCCGTCTATCTCTCCATCTATCCGTCTATCGCCATCTATCCGTCTATCTCTCCATCTTTCCGTCTGTCTCTGCATCTATCCGTCTATCTCTCCATCTTTCCGTCTATCTCTCCATCTTTCCGTCTATCTCCATATATCCGTCTATCTCTCCATCTTTCCGTCTATCTCCATCTATCCGTCTATCTCTCCATCTATCCGTCTATCTCTCCATCTAGCCGTCTATCTCCATCTATCCGTCTATCTCTCCATCTTTCCGTCTGTCTCTGCATCGATCCGTCTATCTCTCCATCTTTCCGTCTGTCTCTGCATCTATCCGTCTATCTCCATCTATCCGTCTGTCTCTCCATCTATCCGTCTATCTCTCCATCTATCTCCATCTATCCGTCTGTCTCTCCATCTATCCGTCTATCTCTCCATCTATCCATCTATCTCTCCATCTATCCGTCTGTCTCTGCATCTTTCCGTCTGTCTCTCCATCTATCTCTCCATCTATCTCTCCATATATCTGTCTATCTCCATATATCCGTCTGAATCCATCTATCCGTCTATCTCCATCTATCCGTCTGTCTCCATCTAGCCGTCTATCTCCATCTATCCGTCTATCTCTCCATCTATCCGTCTATCTCCATCTATCCATCTATCTCTCCATCTATCCGTCTATCTCCACCTATCCGTCTATCTCTCCATCTTTCCGTCTGTCTCTGCATCTATCCGTCTATCTCTCCATCTATCCGTCTATCGCCATCTATCCGTCTATCTCTCCATCTTTCCGTCTGTCTCTGCATCTATCCGGCTATCTCTCCATCTATCTCTCCATCTATCAGTCTATCTCCATCTATCCGTCTATCTCTCCATCTTTCCGTCTGTCTCTGCATCGATCCGTCTATCTCTCCATCTTTCCGTCTGTCTCTGCATCTATCCGTCTATCTCCATCTATCCGTCTGTCTCTCCATCTATCCGTCTATCTCTCCATCTATCCATCTATCTCCATCTATCCGTCTGTCTCTCCATCTATCCGTCTATCTCTCCATCTATCCATCTATCTCTCCATCTATCCGTCTGTCTCTGCATCTTTCCGTCTGTCTCTCCATCTATCTCTCCATCTATCTCTCCATATATCTGTCTATCTCCATATATCCGTCTATATCCATCTATCCGTCTATCTCCATCTATCCGTCTGTCTCCATCTAGCCGTCTATCTCCATCTATCCGTCTATCTCTCCATCTATCCGTCTATCTCCATCTATCCGTCTATCTCTCCATCTTTCCGTCTGTCTCTGCATCTATCCGTCTATCTCTCCATCTATCCGTCTATCGCCATCTATCCGTCTATCTCTCCATGTTTCCGTCTGTCTCTGCAGCTATCCGGCTATCTCTCCATCTATCCATCTATCTCTCCATCTATCCGTCTATCTCCATCTATCCGTCTATCTCTCCATCTTTCCGTCTGTCTCTGCATCTATCCGTCTATCTCTCCATCTATCCGTCTATCGCCATCTATCCGTCTATCTCCATCTATCCGTCTATCTCCATCTATCCGTCTATCTCCATCTATCCGTCTATCTCTCCATCTTTCCGTCTATCGCCATCTATCCGTCTATCTCCATCTATCCGTCTATCTCCATCTATCCGTCTAGCTCCATCTATCCGTCTATCTATCCATCTTTCCGCCTGTCTCTGCATCTATCCGTCTATCTCTCCATCTATCCGTCTGTCTCTCCATCTTTCCGTCTGTCTCTCCATCTTTCCGTCTGTCTCTGCATCTATCCGGCTATCTCTCCATCTATCCGTCTATCTCTCCATCTTTCCGTCTGTCTCTGCATCTATCCGTCTATCTCTCCATCTTTCCGTCTGTCTCTGCATCGATCCGTCTATCTCTCCATCTTTCCGTCTGTCTCTGCATCTATCCGTCTATCTCTCCATCTATCCGTCTGTCTCCATCTATCCGTCTATCTCTCCATCTATCCGTCTATCTCTCCATCTATTCGTCTGTCTCCATCTATCCGTCTATCTCCATCTATCCGTCTATCTCTCCATCTATCCATCTGTCTCTCCACCTTTCCGTCTGTCTCTGCATCTATCCGTCTATCTCCATCTATCCGTCTATCTCTCCATCTATCCGTCTGTCTCTCCACCTTTCCGTCTGTCGCTCCATCTTTCCGTCTGTCTCTCCATCTATCCGTCTATCTCCATCTATCCATCTATCTTTCCATCTATCCGTCTGTCTCTCCATCTTTCCGTCTGTCTCCGTCTAGCCGTCTATCTCCATCTATCCGTCTATCTCCATCTATCCGTCTATCTCCATTATCCGTCTATCTCCATCTATCCGTCTATCTCCATCGATCCGTCTATCTCCATCTATCCGTCTATCTCCATCTATCCGTCTATCTCTCCATCTATCCATCTATCCGTCTATCTCTCCATCTTTCCGTCTGTCTCTGCATCTATCCGTCTATCTCTCCATCTTTCCGTCTGTCTCTGCATCTATCCGTCTATCTCTCCATCTATCCGTCTATCTCCATCTATCCGTCTATCTCTCCATCTTTCCGTCTGTCTCTGCATCTATCCGTCTATCTCTCCATCTTTCCGTCTATCTCTCCATCTTTCCGTCTGTCTCCATATATCCGTCTCTCTCTCCATCTTTCCGTCTATCTGCATCTATCCATCTATCTCTCCATCTATCCGTCTGTCTCTCCATCTTTCCGTCTGTCTCTGCATCGATCCGTCTATTTCTCCATCTTTCCGTCTGTCTCTCCATCTTTCCGCCTATCTCTGCATCTATCCGTCTATCTCCATCTATCCGTCTGTCTCTCCATCTGTCCATCTGTCTCTCCACCTTTCCGTCTGTCTCTCCATCTATCCGTCTATCTCCATCTATCCGTCTATCTCCATCAATCCGTCTGTCTCTCCATCTATCCGTCTATCACTCCGTCTATCTCTGCATCTATCCGTCTATCTCTCCGTCTATCACTCCGTCTATCTCTCCATCTATCCGTCTATCACTCCGTCTATCTCTCCATCTATCCGTCTATCTCCATCTATCCGTCTGTCTCTCCATCTATCCGTCTATCACTCCGTCTATCTATGCATCTATCCGTCTATCTCTCCGCCTATCACTCCGTCTATCTCTCCATCTATCTGTCTATCTCCATCTATCCGTCTGTCTCTCCATCTATCCGTCTGTCTCTCCATCTATCCATCTGTCTCTCCATCTATCTCTCCATCTCTCCGTCTACCTCTCCATCTCTCCGTCTATCTCTCCATATATCTGTCTATCTCCATATATCCGTCTATCTCCATCTATCCGTCTATCTCCATCTATCCGTCTGTCTCCATCTAGCCGTCTATCTCCATCTATCCGTCTATCTCTCCATCTATCCATCTATCTCCATCTATCCGTCTATCTCCATCTATCCGTCTATCTCTCCATCTTTCCGTCTGTCTCTGCATCTATCCGTCTATCTCTCCATCTATCCGTCTATCGCCATCTATCCGTCTATCGCTCCATCTTTCCGTCTGTCTCTGCATCTATCCGTCTATCTCTCCATCTTTCCGTCTATCTCTCCATCTTTCCGTCTATCTCCATATATCCGTCTATCTCTCCATCTTTCCGTCTATCTCCATCTATCCGTCTATCTCTCCATCTATCCGTCTATCTCTCCATCTAGCCGTCTATCTCCATCTATCCGTCTATCTCTCCATCTTTCCGTCTGTCTCTGCATCGATCCGTCTATCTCCATCTATCCGTCTGTCTCTCCATCTATCCGTCTATCTCTCCATCTATCCATCTATCTCCATCTATCCGTCTATCTCTCCATCTATCCGTCTATCTCTCCATCTATCCGTCTATCTCTCCATCTTTCCGTCTGTCTCTCCATCTATCTCTCCATCTATCTCTCCATATATCTGTCTATCTCCATATATCCGTCTATATCCATCTATCCGTCTATCTCCATCTATCCGTCTGTCTCTCCATCTATCCGTCTATCTCTCCATCTATCCATCTATCTCTCCATCTATCCGTCTGTCTCTGCATCTTTCCGTCTGTCTCTCCATCTATCTCTCCATCTATCTCTCCATATATCTGTCTATCTCCATATATCCGTCTATATCCATCTATCCGTCTATCTCCATCTATCCGTCTGTCTCCATCTAGCCGTCTATCTCCATCTATCCGTCTATCTCTCCATCTATCCGTCTATCTCCATCTATCCATCTATCTCTCCATCTATCCGTCTATCTCCATCTATCCGTCTATCTCTCCATCTTTCCGTCTGTCTCATGAATCTATCCGTCTATCTCTCCATCTATCCGTCTATCGCCATCTATCCGTCCATCTCTCCATCTTTCCGTCTGTCTCTGCATCTATCCGGCTATCTCTCCATCTATCTCTCCATCTATCAGTCTATCTCCATCTATCCGTCTATCTCTCCATCTTTCCGTCTGTCTCTGCATCGATCCGTCTATCTCTCCATCTTTCCGTCTGTCTCTGCATCTATCCGTCTATCTCCATCTATCCGTCTGTCTCTCCATCTATCCGTCTATCTCTCCATCTATCCATCTATCTCCATCTATCCGTCTGTCTCTCCATCTATCCGTCTATCTCTCCATCTATCCATCTATCTCTCCATCTATCCGTCTGTCTCTGCATCTTTCCGTCTGTCTCTCCATCTATCTCTCCAT
Source organism: Scyliorhinus torazame (assembly GCF_047496885.1). Lineage (NCBI taxonomy): Eukaryota > Metazoa > Chordata > Chondrichthyes > Carcharhiniformes > Scyliorhinidae > Scyliorhinus > Scyliorhinus torazame. Next base: position 45,648 of record NW_027308374.1, on the reverse strand, counting down.
CTATCTCTCCATATATCTGTCTATCTCCATATATCCGTCTATATCCATCTATCCGTCTATCTCCATCTATCCGTCTGTCTCCATCTAGCCGTCTATCTCCATCTATCCGTCTATCTCTCCATCTATCCGTCTATCTCCATCTATCCATCTATCTCTCCATCTATCCGTCTATCTCCATCTATCCGTCTATCTCTCCATCTTTCCGTCTGTCTCTGCATCTATCCGTCTATCTCTCCATCTATCCGTCTATCGCCATCTATCCCTCTATCTCTCCATCTTTCCGTCTGTCTCTGCAGCTATCCGGCTATCTCTCCATCTATCCATCTATCTCTCCATCTATCCGTCTATCTCCATCTATCCGTCTATCTCTCCATCTTTCCGTCTGTCTCTGCATCTATCCGTCTATCTCTCCATCTATCCGTCTATCGCCATCTATCCGTCTATCTCCATCTATCCGTCTATCTCCATCTATCCGTCTATCTCCATCTATCCGTCTATCTCTCCATCTTTCCGCCTGTCTCTGCATCTATCCGTCTATCTCTCCATCTATCCGTCTGTCTCTCCATCTTTCCGTCTGTCTCTCCATCTTTCCGTCTGTCTCTGCATCTATCCGGCTATCTCTCCATCTATCCGTCTATCTCTCCATCTTTCCGTCTGTCTCTGCATCTATCCGTCTATCTCTCCATCTTTCCGTCTGTCTCTGCATCGATCCGTCTATCTCTCCATCTTTCCGTCTGTCTCTGCATCTATCCGTCTATCTCTCCATCTATCCGTCTGTCTCCATCTATCCATCTATCTCTCCATCTATCCGTCTATCACTCCTTCTATCTCCCCATCTATTCGTCTGTCTCCATCTATCCGTCTATCTCCATCTATCCGTCTATCTCTCCATCTATCCATCTGTCTCTCCACCTTTCCGTCTGTCTCTGCATCTATCCGTTTATCTCCATCTATCCGTCTATCTCTCCATCTATCCGTCTGTCTCTCCACCTTTCCGTCTGTCGCTCCATCTTTCCGTCTGTCTCTCCATCTATCCGTCTATCTCCATCTATCCGTCTGTCTCTCCATCTTTCCGTCTATCTCCGTCTATCCATCTATCTCTCCATCTATCCGTCTGTCTCTCCATCTTTCCGTCTGTCTCCGTCTAGCCGTCTATCTCCATCTATCCGACTATCTCCATCTATCCGTCTATCTCCATTATCCGTCTATCTCCATCTATTCCTCTATCTCCATCTATCCGTCTATCTCCATCTATCCGTCTATCTCCATCTATCCGTCTATCTCTCCATCTATCCATCTATCCGTCTATCTCTCCATCTTTCCGTCTGTCTCTGCATCTATCCGTCTATCTCTCCATCTTTCCGTCTGTCTCTGCATCTATCCGTCTATCTCTCCATCTATCCGTCTATCTCCATCTATCCGTCTATCTCTCCATCTTTCCGTCTGTCTCTGCATCTATCCGTCTATCTCTCCATCTTTCCGTCTATCTCTCCATCTTTCCGTCTGTCTCCATATATCCGTCTCTCTCTCCATCTTTCCGTCTATCTCCATCTATCCATCTATCTCTCCATCTATCCGTCTGTCTCTCCATCTTTCCGTCTGTCTCTGCATCGATCCGTCTATTTCTCCATCTTTCCGTCTGTCTCTCCATCTTTCCGTCTATCTCTGCATCTATCCGTCTATCTCCATCTATCCGTCTGTCTCTCCATCTGTCCATCTGTCTCTCCACCTTTCCGTCTGTCTCTGCATCTATCCGTCTATCTCTCCATCTATCCGTCTATCTCTCCATCTTTCCGTCTGTCTCTGCATCTATCCGTCTATCTCCATCTATCCGTCTGTCTCTCCATCTATCTCTCCATCTTTCCGTCTGTCTCTCCATCTATCCGTCTATCTCCATCTATCCGTCTATCTCCATCTATCCGTCTGTCTCTCCATCTATCCGTCTATCACTCCGTCTATCTCTGCATCTATCCGTCTATCTCTCCGTCTATCACTCCGTCTATCTCTCCATCTATCCGTCTATCACTCCGTCTATCTCTCCATCTATCCGTCTATCTCCATCTATCCGTCTGTCTCTCCATCTATCCGTCTATCACTCCGTCTATCTATGCATCTATCCGTCTATCTCTCCGCCTATCACTCCGTCTATCTCTCCATCTATCTGTCTATCTCCATCTATCCGTCTGTCTCTCCATCTATCCGTCTGTCTCTCCATCTATCCATCTGTCTCTCCATCTATCTCTCCATCTCTCCGTCTACCTCTCCATCTCTCCGTCTATCTCTCCATATATCTGTCTATCTCCATATATCCGTCTATCTCCATCTATCCGTCTATCTCCATCTATCCGTCTGTCTCCATCTAGCCGTCTATCTCCATCTATCCGTCTATCTCTCCATCTATCCATCTATCTCCATCTATCCGTCTATCTCCATCTATCCGTCTATCTCTCCATCTTTCCGTCTGTCTCTGCATCTATCCGTCTATCTCTCCATCTATCCGTCTATCGCCATCTATCCGTCTATCTCTCCATCTTTCCGTCTGTCTCTGCATCTATCCGTCTATCTCTCCATCTTTCCGTCTATCTCTCCATCTTTCCGTCTATCTCCATATATCCGTCTATCTCTCCATCTTTCCGTCTATCTCCATCTATCCGTCTATCTCTCCATCTATCCGTCTATCTCTCCATCTAGCCGTCTATCTCCATCTATCCGTCTATCTCTCCATCTTTCCGTCTGTCTCTGCATCGATCCGTCTATCTCTCCATCTTTCCGTCTGTCTCTGCATCTATCCGTCTATCTCCATCTATCCGTCTGTCTCTCCATCTATCCGTCTATCTCTCCATCTATCCATCTATCTCCATCTATCCGTCTGTCTCTCCATCTATCCGTCTATCTCTCCATCTATCCATCTATCTCTCCATCTATCCGTCTGTCTCTGCATCTTTCCGTCTGTCTCTCCATCTATCTCTCCATCTATCTCTCCATATATCTGTCTATCTCCATATATCCGTCTATATCCATCTATCCGTCTATCTCCATCTATCCGTCTGTCTCCATCTAGCCGTCTATCTCCATCTATCCGTCTATCTCTCCATCTATCCGTCTATCTCCATCTATCCATCTATCTCTCCATCTATCCGTCTATCTCCATCTATCCGTCTATCTCTCCATCTTTCCGTCTGTCTCTGCATCTATCCGTCTATCTCTCCATCTATCCGTCTATCGCCATCTATCCGTCTATCTCTCCATCTTTCCGTCTGTCTCTGCATCTATCCGGCTATCTCTCCATCTATCTCTCCATCTATCAGTCTATCTCCATCTATCCGTCTATCTCTCCATCTTTCCGTCTGTCTCTGCATCTATCCGTCTATCTCTCCATCTATCCGTCTATCGCCATCTATCCGTCTATCTCCATCTATCCGTCTATCTCCATCTATCCGTCTATCTCCATCTATCCGTCTATCTCTCCATCTTTCCGTCTGTCTCTGCATCTATCCGTCTATCTCTCCATCTATCCGTCTGTCTCTCCATCTTTCCGTCTGTCTCTCCATCTTTCCGTCTGTCTCTGCATCTATCCGGCTATCTCTCCATCTATCCGTCTATCTCTCCATCTTTCCGTCTGTCTCTGCATCTATCCGTCTATCTCTCCATCTTTCCGTCTGTCTCTGCATCGATCCGTCTATCTCTCCATCTTTCCGTCTGTCTCTGCATCTATCCGTCTATCTCTCCATCTATCCGTCTGTCTCCATCTATCCGTCTATCTCTCCATCTATCCGTCTATCACTCCGTCTATCTCTCCATCTATTCGTCTGTCTCCATCTATCCGTCTATCTCCATCTATCCGTCTATCTCTCCATCTATCCATCTGTCTCTCCACCTTTCCGTCTGTCTCTGCATCTATCCGTCTATCTCCATCTATCCGTCTATCTCTCCATCTATCCGTCTGTCTCTCCACCTTTCCGTCTGTCGCTCCATCTTTCCGTCTGTCTCTCCATCTATCCGTCTATCTCCATCTATCCGTCTGTCTCTCCATCTTTCCGTCTATCTCCGTCTATCCATCTATCTCTCCATCTATCCGTCTGTCTCTCCATCTTTCCGTCTGTCTCCGTCTAGCCGTCTATCTCCATCTATCCGTCTATCTCCATCTATCCGTCTATCTCCATCTATCCGTCTATCTCCATCTATCCGTCTATCTCCATCTATCCGTCTATCTCCATCTATCCGTCTATCTCCATCTATCCGTCTATCTCTCCATCTTTCCGTCTGTCTCTGCATCTATCCGTCTATCTCTCCATCTTTCCGTCTGTCTCTGCATCTATCCGTCTATCTCTCCATCTATCCGTCTGTCTCTGCATCTATCCGTCTATCTCTCCATCTATCCGTCTATCTCCATCTATCCGTCTATCTCTCCATCTTTCCGTCTGTCTCTGCATCTATCCGTCTATCTCTCCATCTTTCTGTCTATCTCTCCATCTTTCCGTCTATCTCCATATATCCATCTATCTCTCCATCTTTCCGTCTATCTCCATCTATCCATCTATCTCTCCATCTATCCGTCTGTCTCTCCATCTTTCCGTCTATCTCCATCTATCCGTCTGTCTCTGCATCTATCCGGCTATCTCTCCATCTATCCGGCTATCTCTCCATCTATCTGGCTATCTCTCCATCGATCCGTCTGTCTCTCCATCTATCCGTCTGTCTCTCCATCCATCCGTCTATCTCTCCATCTATCCGTCTATCTCTCCATCTATCCGTCTATCTCCATCTATCCGTCTATCTCTCCATCTATCCGTCTATCTCTCCATCTATCCGTCTATCTCCATCTTTCCGTCTGTCTCTGCATCTATCCGTCTATCTCTCCATCTATCCGTCTATCTCCATCTATCCGTCTATCTCTCCATCTATCCGTCTATCTCCATCTATCCGTCTATCTCTCCATCTATCCGTCTATCTCCATCTATCCGTCTATCTCCATCTATCCGTCTATCTCTCCATCTATCCGTCTATCTCCATCTATCCGTCTATCTCTCCATCTATCCGTCTATCTCCATCTATCCGTCTATCTCCATCTATCCGTTTATCTCTCCATCTATCCGTCTATCTCCATCTATCCGTCTATCTCTCCATCTATCCGTCTATCTCCATCTATCCGTCTATCTCTCCATCTATCCGTCTATCTCCATCTATCCGTCTATCTCCATCTATCCGTCTATCTCTCCATCTTTCCGTCTGTCTCTGCATCTATCCGTCTATCTCTCCATCTTTCCGTCTGTCTCTGCATCTATCCGTCTATGTCTCGATCTATCCGTCTATCTCCATCTATCCGTCTATCTCTCCATCTTTCCGTCTGTCTCTGCATCTATCCGTCTATCTCTCCATCTTTCCGTCTATCTCCATATATCCGTCTATCTCTCCATCTTTCCGTCTATCTCCATCTATCTGTCTATCTCTCCATCTATCCGCCTATCTCCATATATCCGGCTATCTCTCCATCTATCCGTCTATCTCCATCTATCCGTCTATCTCTCCATCTTTCCGTCTGTCTCTG
>NW_027308374.1:0-40000 GCF_047496885.1 Scyliorhinus torazame | reverse complement strand
CATCTATCCGTCTATCTCTCCATCTTTCCGTCTATCTCTCCATCTTTCCGTCTATCTCCATATATCCGGCTATCTCTCCATCTATCCGTCTATCTCCATCTATCCGTCTATCTCTCCATCTTTCCGTCTGTCTCTGCATCTATCCGTCTATCTCTCCATCTTTCCGTCTATCTCTCCATCTATCCGTCTATCTCCATCTATCCGTCTGTCTCTCCATCTATCCGTCTATCTCCATCTTTCCGTCTGTCTCTGCATCTATCCGGCTATCTCTCCATCTATCCGTCTGTCTCTCCATCTATCCGTCTGTCTCTCCATCTATCCGTCTATCTCCATCTATCCGTCTATCTCCATCTATCCGTCTATCTCTCCATCTTTCCGTCTGTCTCTGCATCTATCCGTCTATCTCTCCATCTTTCCGTCTGTCGCTCCATCTAGCCGTCTATCTCCATCTATCCGTCTATCTCTCCATCTATCCGTCTGTCTCTCCATCTATCCGTCTGTCTCTCCATCTTTCCGTCTGTCTCTCCACCTATCCGTCTGTCTCTCCATCTATCTGTCTATCTCCAGCTATCCGTCTATCTCCATATATCCGTCTATCTCCATCTATCCGTCTATCTCCATCTATCCGTCTATCTCTCCATCTTTCCGTCTATCTCCATCTATCTCTCCATCTATCCGTCTATCTCTCCATCTTTCCGTCTGTCTCTGCATCTATCCGTCTATCTCTCCATCTATCCGTCTATCTCCATCTATCCGTCTATCTCTCCATCTTTCCGTCTGTCTCTGCATCTATCCGTCTATCTCGCCATCTTTCTGTCTATCTCTCCAACTTTCCGTCTATCTCCATATATGCGTCTATCTCTCCATCTTTCCGTCTATCTCCATCTATCCGTCTATCTCTCCATCTATCCGACTGTCTCTCCATCTATCCGTCTATCTCCATCTATCCGTCTATCTCTCCATCTATCCGTCTGTCTCTCCATCTTTCCGTCTGTCTCTCCATCTATCCGTCTATCTCCATCTATCCGTCTATCTCTCCATCTGTCCGTCTGTCTCTGCATCTATCCGTCTATCTCTCTATCTATCCGTCTATCTCTCCATCTATCCGTCTATCTCTCCATCTTTCCGTCTGTCTCTGCATCTATCCGTCTATCTCTCCATCTATCCGTCTATCTCTCCATCTTTCCGTCTGTCTCTGCATCTATCCGTCTATCTCTCCATCTTTCCGTCTGTCTCTGCATCTATCCGTCTACCTCTCCATCTATCCGTCTATCTCCATCTATCCATCTATCTCTCCATCTTTCCGTCTGTCTCTGCATCTATCTGTCTATCTCTCCATCTTTCCGTCTATCTCTCCATTTTTCCCACTATCTCTCCATCTTTCCGTCTGTCTCTGCATCTATCCGTCTATCTCTCCATCTATCCGTCTATCTCCATCTATCCGTCTATCTCTCCATCTTTCCGTCTGTCTCTGCATCTATCCGTCTATCTCTCCATCTTTCCGTCTATCTCCATATATCCGTCTATCTCTCCATCTTTCCGTCTATCTCCATCTATCCGTCTATCTCTCCATCTATCCGCCAATCTCCATATATCCGGCTATCTCTCCATCTATCCGTCTATCTCCATCTATCCGTCTATCTCTCCATCTTTCCGTCTGTCTCTGCATCTATCCGTCTATCTCTCCATCTTTCCGTCTATCTCTCCATCTTTCCGTCTATCTCCATATATCCGGCTATCTCTCCATCTATCCGTCTATCTCCATCTATCCGTCTATCTCTCCATCTTTCCGTCTGTCTCTGCATCTATCCGTCTATCTCTCCATCTTTCCGTCTATCTCTCCATCTATCCGTCTATCTCCATCTATCCGTCTGTCTCTCCATCTATCCGTCTATCTCCATCTTTCCGTCTGTCTCTGCATCTATCCGGCTATCTCTCCATCTATCCGTCTGTCTCTCCATCTATCCGTCTGTCTCTCCATCTATCCGTCTATCTCCATCTATCCGTCTATCTCCATCTATCCGTCTATCTCTCCATCTTTCCGTCTGTCTCTGCATCTATCCGTCTATCTCTCCATCTTTCCGTCTGTCTCTGCATCTATCCGTCTATCTCTCCATCTATCCATCTATCTCCACCTATCCGTCTATCTCTCCATCTTTCCGTCTGTCTCTGCATCTATCCGTCTATCTCTCCATCTTTCCGTCTATCTCTCCATCTTTCCGTCTATCTCCATCTATCCGTCTATCTCTCCATCTATCCGTCTGTCTCTCCATCTTTCCGTCTGTCGCACCATCTAGCCGTCGATCTCCATCTATCCGTCTATCTCTCCATCTTTCCGTCTGTCTCTGCATCTATCCGGCTATCTCTCCATCTATCCGTCTGTCTCTCCATCTATCCGTCTGTCTCTCCATCTTTCCGTCTGTCTCTCCATCTATCCGTCTGTCTCTCCATCTATCTGTCTATCTCCAGCTATCCGTCTATCTCCATATATCCGTCTATCTCCATCTATCCGTCTATCTCCATCTATCCGTCTATCTCTCCATCTTTCCGTCTATCTCCATCTATCCGTCTATCTCTCCATCTATCCGTCTATCTCTCCATCTTTCCGTCTGTCTCTGCATCTATCCGTCTATCTCTCCATCTATCCGTCTATCTCCATCTATCCATCTATCTTTCCATCTTTCCGTCTGTCTCTGCATCTATCCGGCTATCTCTCCATCTATCCGTCTGTCTCTCCATCTATCCGTCTGTCTCTCCATCTATCCGTCTATCTCCATCTATCCGTCTATCTCCATCTATCCGTCTATCTCTCCATCTTTCCGTCTGTCTCTGCATCTATCCGTCTATCTCTCCATCTTTCCGTCTGTCGCTCCATCTAGCCGTCTATCTCCATCTATCCGTCTATCTCTCCATCTATCCGTCTGTCTCTCCATCTATCCGTCTGTCTCTCCATCTTTCCGTCTGTCTCTCCACCTATCCGTCTGTCTCTCCATCTATCTGTCTATCTCCAGCTATCCGTCTATCTCCATATATCCGTCTATCTCCATCTATCCGTCTATCTCCATCTATCCGTCTATCTCTCCATCTTTCCGTCTATCTCCATCTATCTCTCCATCTATCCGTCTATCTCTCCATCTTTCCGTCTGTCTCTGCATCTATCCGTCTATCTCTCCATCTATCCGTCTATCTCCATCTATCCGTCTATCTCTCCATCTTTCCGTCTGTCTCTGCATCTATCCGTCTATCTCGCCATCTTTCTGTCTATCTCTCCATCTTTCCGTCTATCTCCATATATGCGTCTATCTCTCCATCTTTCCGTCTATCTCCATCTATCCGTCTATCTCTCCATCTATCCGACTGTCTCTCCATCTATCCGTCTATCTCCATCTATCCGTCTATCTCTCCATCTATCCGTCTGTCTCTCCATCTTTCCGTCTGTCTCTCCATCTATCCGTCTATCTCCATCTATCCGTCTATCTCTCCATCTGTCCGTCTGTCTCTGCATCTATCCGTCTATCTCTCCATCTATCCGTCTATCTCTCCATCTATCCGTCTATCTCTCCATCTTTCCGTCTGTCTCTGCATCTATCCGTCTATCTCTCCATCTATCCGTCTATCTCTCCATCTTTCCGTCTGTCTCTGCATCTATCCGTCTATCTCTCCATCTTTCCGTCTGTCTCTGCATCTATCCGTCTATCTCTCCATCTATCCGTCTATCTCCATCTATCCATCTATCTCTCCATCTTTCCGTCTGTCTCTGCATCTATCTGTCTATCTCTCCATCTTTCCGTCTATCTCTCCATTTTTCCCACTATCTCTCCATCTTTCCGTCTGTCTCTGCATCTATCCGTCTATCTCTCCATCTATCCGTCTATCTCCATCTATCCGTCTATCTCTCCATCTTTCCGTCTGTCTCTGCATCTATCCGTCTATCTCTTCATCTTTCCGTCTATCTCCATATATCCGTCTATCTCTCCATCTTTCCGTCTATCTCCATCTATCCGTCTATCTCTCCATCTATCCGCCAATCTCCATATATCCGGCTATCTCTCCATCTATCCGTCTATCTCCATCTATCCGTCTATCTCTCCATCTTTCCGTCTGTCTCTGCATCTATCCGTCTATCTCTCCATCTTTCCGTCTATCTCTCCATCTTTCCGTCTATCTCCATATATCCGGCTATCTCTCCATCTATCCGTCTATCTCCATCTATCCGTCTATCTCTCCATCTTTCCGTCTGTCTCTGCATCTATCCGTCTATCTCTCCATCTTTCCGTCTATCTCTCCATCTATCCGTCTATCTCCATCTATCCGTCTGTCTCTCCATCTATCCGTCTATCTCCATCTTTCCGTCTGTCTCTGCATCTATCCGGCTATCTCTCCATCTATCCGTCTGTCTCTCCATCTATCCGTCTGTCTCTCCATCTATCCGTCTATCTCCATCTATCCGTCTATCTCCATCTATCCGTCTATCTCTCCATCTTTCCGTCTGTCTCTGCATCTATCCGTCTATCTCTCCATCTTTCCATCTGTCTCTGCATCTATCCGTCTATCTCTCCATCTATCCATCTATCTCCACCTATCCGCCTATCTCTCCATCTTTCCGTCTGTCTCTGCATCTATCCGTCTATCTCTCCATCTTTCCGTCTATCTCTCCATCTTTCCGTCTATCTCCATCTATCCGTCTATCTCTCCATCTATCCGTCTGTCTCTCCATCTTTCCGTCTGTCGCACCATCTAGCCGTCGATCTCCATCTATCCGTCTATCTCTCCATCTTTCCGTCTGTCTCTGCATCTATCCGGCTATCTCTCCATCTATCCGTCTGTCTCTCCATCTATCCGTCTGTCTCTCCATCTTTCCGTCTGTCTCTCCATCTATCCGTCTGTCTCTCCATCTATCTGTCTATCTCCAGCTATCCGTCTATCTCCATATATCCGTCTATCTCCATCTATCCGTCTATCTCCATCTATCCGTCTATCTCTCCATCTTTCCGTCTATCTCCATCTATCCGTCTATCTCTCCATCTATCCGTCTATCTCTCCATCTTTCCGTCTGTCTCTGCATCTATCCGTCTATCTCTCCATCTATCCGTCTATCTCCATCTATCCATCTATCTTTCCATCTTTCCGTCTGTCTCTGCATCTATCCGTCTATCTCGCCATCTTTCTGTCTATCTCTCCATCTTTCCGTCTATCTCCATATATCCGTCTATCTCTCCATCTTTCCGTCTATCTCCATCTATCCGTCTTATCTCTCCATCTATCCGACTATCTCTCCATTGATCCGTCTATCTCTCCATCTTTCCGTCTGTCTCTCCATCTATCCGTCTATCTCCATCTATCCGTCTATCTCTCCATCTATACGTCTGTCTATCCATCTTTCCGTCTGTCTCTCCATCTATCCGTCTATCTCCATCTATCCGTCTATCTCTCCATCTGTCCGTCTGTCTCTGCATCTATCCGTCTATCTCTCCATCTATCCGTCTATCTCTCCATCTATCCGTCTATCTCTCCATCTTTCCGTCTGTCTCTGCATCTATCAGTCTATCTCTCCATCTATCCGTCTATCTCTCCATCTTTCCGTCTGTCTCTGCATCTATCCGTCTATCTCTCCATCTTTCCGTCTGTCCCTGCATCTATCCGTCTATCTCTCCATCTATCCGTCTATCTCCATCTATCCATCTATCTCTCCATCTTTCCGTCTGTCTCTGCATCTATCTGTCTATCTCTCCATCTTTCCGTCTATCTCTCCATTTTTCCGTCTATCTCCATATATCTGTCTATCTCTCCATCTTTCCGTCTATCTCCATCTATTCGTCTACCTCTCCACCTATCCGTCTATCTCTCCATCTTTCCGTCTGTCTCTGCATCTATCCGTCTATCTCTCCATCTATCCGTCTATCGCCATCTATCCGTCTATCTCTCCATCTTTCCGTCTGTCTCTGCATCTATCCGTCTATCTCTCCATCTTTCCGTCTATCTCTCCATCTTTCCGTCTATCTCCATATATCCGTCTATCTCTCCATCTTTCCGTCTATCTCCATCTATCCGTCTATCTCTCCATCTATCCGTCTATCTCTCCATCCAGCCGTCTATCTCCATCTATCCGTCTATCTCTCCATCTTTCCGTCTGTCTCTGCATCGATCCGTCTATCTCTCCATCTTTCCGTCTGTCTCTGCATCTATCCGTCTATCTCCATCTATCCGTCTGTCTCTCCATCTACCCGTCTATCTCTCCATCTATCCATCTATCTCCATCTATCTGTCTGTCTCTCCATCTATCCGTCTATCTCTCCATCTATCCATCTATCTCTCCATCTATCCGTCTGTCTCTCCATCTTTCCGTCTGTCTCTCCATCTATCTCTCCATCTATCTCTCCATATATCTGTCTATCTCCATATATCCGTCTATATCCATCTATCCGTCTATCTCCATCTATCCGTCTGTCTCCATCTAGCCGTCTATCTCCATCTATCCGTCTATCTCTCCATCTATCCGTCTATCTCCATCTATCCATCTATCTCTCCATCTATCCGTCTATCTCCATCTATCCGTCTATCTCTCCATCTTTCCGTCTGTCTCTGCATCTATCCGTCTATCTCTCCATCTATCCGTCTATCGCCATCTATCCGTCTATCTCTCCATCTTTCCGTCTGTCTCTGCAGCTATCCGGCTATCTCTCCATCTATCCATCTATCTCTCCATCTATCCGTCTATCTCCATCTATCCGTCTATCTCTCCATCTTTCCGTCTGTCTCTGCATCTATCCGTCTATCTCTCCATCTATCCGTCTATCGCCATCTATCCGTCTATCTCCATCTATCCGTCTATCTCCATCTATCCGTCTATCTCTCCATCTTTCCGCCTGTCTCTGCATCTATCCGTCTATCTCTCCATCTATCCGTCTGTCTCTCCATCTTTCCGTCTGTCTCTCCATCTTTCCGTCTGTCTCTGCATCTATCCGGCTATCTCTCCATCTATCCGTCTATCTCTCCATCTTTCCGTCTGTCTCTGCATCTATCCGTCTATCTCTCCATCTTTCCGTCTGTCTCTGCATCGATCCGTCTATCTCTCCATCTTTCCGTCTGTCTCTGCATCTATCCGTCTATCTCTCCATCTATCCGTCTGTCTCCATCTATCCGTCTATCTCTCCATCTATCCGTCTATCACTCCGTCTATCTCCCCATCTATTCGTCTGTCTCCATCTATCCGTCTATCTCCATCTATCCGTCTATCTCTCCATCTATCCATCTGTCTCTCCACCTTTCCGTCTGTCTCTGCATCTATCCGTCTATCTCCATCTATCCGTCTATCTCTCCATCTATCCGTCTGTCTCTCCACCTTTCCGTCTGTCGCTCCATCTTTCCGTCTGTCTCTCCATCTATCCGTCTATCTCCATCTATCCGTCTGTCTCTCCATCTTTCCGTCTATCTCCGTCTATCCATCTATCTCTCCATCTATACGTCTGTCTCTCCATCTTTCCGTCTGTCTCCGTCTAGCCGTCTATCTCCATCTATCCGTCTGTCTCCATCTATCCGTCTATCTCCATTATCCGTCTATCTCCATCTATCCGTCTATCTCCATCTATCCGTCTATCTCCATCTATCCGTCTATCTCCATCTATCCGTCTATCTCTCCATCTATCCGTCTATCTCCATCTATCCGTCTATCTCTCCATCTTTCCGTCTGTCTCTGCATCTATCCGTCTATCTCTCCATCTTTCCGTCTATCTCTCCATCTTTCCGTCTGTCTCCATATATCCGTCTCTCTCTCCATCTTTCCGTCTATCTCCATCTATCCATCTATCTCTCCATCTATCCGTCTGTCTCTCCATCTTTCCGTCTGTCTCTGCATCGATCCGTCTATTTCTCCATCTTTCCGTCTGTCTCTCCATCTTTCCGTCTATCTCTGCATCTATCCGTCTATCTCCATCTATCCGTCTGTCTCTCCATCTGTCCATCTGTCTCTCCACCTTTCCGTCTGTCTCTGCATCTATCCGTCTATCTCTCCATCTATCCGTCTATCTCTCCATCTATCCGACTGTCTCTCCATCTATCCGTCTATCTCCATCTATCCGTCTATCTCTCCATCTATCCGTCTGTCTCTCCATCTTTCCGTCTGTCTCTCCATCTATCCGTCTATCTCCATCTATCCGTCTATCTCTCCATCTGTCCGTCTGTCTCTGCATCTATCCGTCTATCTCTCCATCTATCCGTCTATCTCTCCATCTATCCGTCTATCTCTCCATCTTTCCGTCTGTCTCTGCATCTATCCGTCTATCTCTCCATCTATCCGTCTATCTCTCCATCTTTCCGTCTGTCTCTGCATCTATCCGTCTATCTCTCCATCTTTCCGTCTGTCTCTGCATCTATCCGTCTATCTCTCCATCTATCCGTCTATCTCCATCTATCCATCTATCTCTCCATCTTTCCGTCTGTCTCTGCATCTATCCGTCTATCTCTCCATCTATCCGTCTATCTCCATCTATCCGTCTATCTCTCCATCTTTCCGTCTGTCTCTGCATCTATCCGTCTATCTCGCCATCTTTCTGTCTATCTCTCCATCTTTCCGTCTATCTCCATATATCCGTCTATCTCTCCATCTTTCCGTCTATCTCCATCTATCCGTCTTATCTCTCCATCTATCCGACTATCTCTCCATTGATCCGTCTATCTCTCCATCTTTCCGTCTGTCTCTCCATCTATCCGTCTATCTCCATCTCTCCGTCTATCTCTCCATCTATACGTCTGTCTATCCATCTTTCCGTCTGTCTCTCCATCTATCCGTCTATCTCCATCTATCCGTCTATCTCTCCATCTGTCCGTCTGTCTCTGCATCTATCCGTCTATCTCTCCATCTATCCGTCTATCTCTCCATCTATCCGTCTATCTCTCCATCTTTCCGTCTGTCTCTGCATCTATCAGTCTATCTCTCCATCTATCCGTCTATCTCTCCATCTTTCCGTCTGTCTCTGCATCTATCCGTCTATCTCTCCATCTTTCCGTCTGTCCCTGCATCTATCCGTCTATCTCTCCATCTATCCGTCTATCTCCATCTATCCATCTATCTCTCCATCTTTCCGTCTGTCTCTGCATCTATCTGTCTATCTCTCCATCTTTCCGTCTATCTCTCCATTTTTCCGTCTATCTCCATATATCTGTCTATCTCTCCATCTTTCCGTCTATCTCCATCTATTCGTCTACCTCTCCACCTATCCGTCTATCTCTCCATCTTTCCGTCTGTCTCTGCATCTATCCGTCTATCTCTCCATCTATCCGTCTATCGCCATCTATCCGTCTATCTCTCCATCTTTCCGTCTGTCTCTGCATCTATCCGTCTATCTCTCCATCTTTCCGTCTATCTCTCCATCTTTCCGTCTATCTCCATATATCCGTCTATCTCTCCATCTTTCCGTCTATCTCCATCTTTCCGTCTGTCGCTCCATCTAGCCGTCGATCTCCATCTATCCGTCTATCTCTCCATCTTTCCGTCTGTCTCTGCATCTATCCGGCTATCTCTCCATCTTTCCGTCTGTCTCTGCATCGATCCGTCTATTTCTCCATCTTTCCGTCTGTCTCTCCATCTTTCCGTCTATCTCTGCATCTATCCGTCTATCTCCATCTATCCGTCTGTCTCTCCATCTGTCCATCTGTCTCTCCACCTTTCCGTCTGTCTCTGCATCTATCCGTCTATCTCTCCATCTATCCGTCTATCTCTCCATCTATCCGACTGTCTCTCCATCTATCCGTCTATCTCCATCTATCCGTCTATCTCTCCATCTATCCGTCTGTCTCTCCATCTTTCCGTCTGTCTCTCCATCTATCCGTCTATCTCCATCTATCCGTCTATCTCTCCATCTGTCCGTCTGTCTCTGCATCTATCCGTCTATCTCTCCATCTATCCGTCTATCTCTCCATCTATCCGTCTATCTCTCCATCTTTCCGTCTGTCTCTGCATCTATCCGTCTATCTCTCCATCTATCCGTCTATCTCTCCATCTTTCCGTCTGTCTCTGCATCTATCCGTCTATCTCTCCATCTTTCCGTCTGTCTCTGCATCTATCCGTCTATCTCTCCATCTATCCGTCTATCTCCATCTATCCATCTATCTCTCCATCTTTCCGTCTGTCTCTGCATCTATCTGTCTATCTCTCCATCTTTCCGTCTATCTCTCCATTTTTCCGTCTATCTCTCCATCTTTCCGTCTGTCTTGCATCTATCCGTCTATCTCTCCATCTATCCGTCTATCTCCATCTATCCGTCTATCTCTCCATCTTTCCGTCTGTCTCTGCATCTATCCGTCTATCTCTCCATCTTTCCGTCTATCTCCATATATCCGTCTATCTCTCCATCTTTCCGTCTATCTCCATCTATCCGTCTATCTCTCCATCGATCCGCCAATCTCCATATATCCGGCTATCTCTCCATCTATCCGTCTATCTCCATCTATCCGTCTATCTCTCCATCTTTCCGTCTGTCTCTGCATCTATCCGTCTATCTCTCCATCTTTCCGTCTATCTCTCCATCTTTCCGTCTATCTCCATATATCCGGCTATCTCTCCATCTATCCGTCTATCTCCATCTATCCGTCTATCTCTCCATCTTTCCGTCTGTCTCTGCATCTATCCGTCTATCTCTCCATCTTTCCGTCTATCTCTCCATCTATCCGTCTATCTCCATCTATCCGTCTGTCTCTCCATCTATCCGTCTATCTCCATCTTTCCGTCTGTCTCTGCATCTATCCGGCTATCTCTCCATCTATCCGTCTGTCTCTCCATCTATCCGTCTGTCTCTCCATCTATCCGTCTATCTCCATCTATCCGTCTATCTCCATCTATCCGTCTATCTCTCCATCTTTCCGTCTGTCTCTGCATCTATCCGTCTATCTCTCCATCTTTCCGTCTGTCTCTGCATCTATCCGTCTATCTCTCCATCTATCCATCTATCTCCATCTATCCGTCTATCTCTCCATCTTTCCGTCTGTCTCTGCATCTATCCGTCTATCTCTCCATCTTTCCGTCTATCTCTCCATCTTTCCGTCTATCTCCATCTATCCGTCTATCTCTCCATCTATCCGTCTGTCTCTCCATCTTTCCGTCTGTCGCTCCATCTAGCCGTCGATCTCCATCTATCCGTCTATCTCTCCATCTTTCCGTCTGTCTCTGCATCTATCCGGCTATCTCTCCATCTATCCGTCTGTCTCTCCATCTATCCGTCTGTCTCTCCATCTTTCCGTCTGTCTCTCCATCTATCCGTCTGTCTCTCCATCTATCTGTCTATCTCCAGCTATCCGTCTATCTCCATATATCCGTCTATCTCCATCTATCCGTCTATCTCCATCTATCCGTCTATCTCTCCATCTTTCCGTCTATCTCCATCTATCCGTCTATCTCTCCATCTATCCGTCTATCTCTCCATCTTTCCGTCTGTCTCTGCATCTATCCGTCTATCTCTCCATCTATCCGTCTATCTCCATCTATCCGTCTATCTCTCCATCTTTCCGTCTGTCTCTGCATCTATCCGTCTATCTCGCCATCTTTCTGTCTATCTCTCCATCTTTCCGTCTATCTCCATATATCCGTCTATCTCTCCATCTTTCCGTCTCTCTCCATCTATCCGTCTTATCTCTCCATCTATCCGACTATCTCTCCATTGATCCGTCTATCTCTCCATCTTTCCGTCTGTCTCTCCATCTATCCGTCTATCTCCATCTCTCCGTCTATCTCCCCATCTATACGTCTGTCTATCCATCTTTCCGTCTGTCTCTCCATCTATCCGTCTATCTCCATCTATCCGTCTATCTCTCCATCTGTCCGTCTGTCTCTGCATCTATCCGTCTATCTCTCCATCTATCCGTCTATCTCTCCATCTATCCGTCTATCTCTCCATCTTTCCGTCTGTCTCTGCATCTATCAGTCTATCTCTCCATCTATCCGTCTATCTCTCCATCTTTCCGTCTGTCTCTGCATCTATCCGTCTATCTCTCCATCTTTCCGTCTGTCCCTGCATCTATCCGTCTATCTCTCCATCTATCCGTCTATCTCCATCTATCCATCTATCTCTCCATCTTTCCGTCTGTCTCTGCATCTATCTGTCTATCTCTCCATCTTTCCGTCTATCTCTCCATTTTTCCGTCTATCTCCATATATCTGTCTATCTCTCCATCTTTCCGTCTATCTCCATCTATTCGTCTACCTCTCCACCTATCCGTCTATCTCTCCATCTTTCCGTCTGTCTCTGCATCTATCCGTCTATCTCTCCATCTATCCGTCTATCGCCATCTATCCGTCTATCTCTCCATCTTTCCGTCTGTCTCTGCATCTATCCGTCTATCTCTCCATCTTTCCGTCTATCTCTCCATCTTTCCGTCTATCTCCATATATCCGTCTATCTCTCCATCTTTCCGTCTATCTCCATCTATCCGTCTATCTCTCCATCTATCCGTCTATCTCTCCATCTAGCCGTCTATCTCCATCTATCCGTCTATCTCTCCATCTTTCCGTCTGTCTCTGCATCGATCCGTCTATCTCTCCATCTTTCCATCTGTCTCTGCATCTATCCGTCTATCTCCATCTATCCGTCTGTCTCTCCATCTACCCGTCTATCTCTCCATCTATCCATCTATCTCCATCTATCTGTCTGTCTCTCCATCTATCCGTCTATCTCTCCATCTATCCATCTATCTCTCCATCTATCCGTCTGTCTCTCCATCTTTCCGTCTGTCTCTCCATCTATCTCTCCATCTATCTCTCCATATATCTGTCTATCTCCATATATCCGTCTATATCCATCTATCCGTCTATCTCCATCTATCCGTCTGTCTCCATCTAGCCGTCTATCTCCATCTATCCGTCTATCTCTCCATCTATCCGTCTATCTCCATCTATCCATCTATCTCTCCATCTATCCGTCTATCTCCATCTATCCGTCTATCTCTCCATCTTTCCGTCTGTCTCTGCATCTATCCGTCTATCTCTCCATCTATCCGTCTATCGCCATCTATCCGTCTATCTCTCCATCTTTCCGTCTGTCTCTGCAGCTATCCGGCTATCTCTCCATCTATCCATCTATCTCTCCATCTATCCGTCTATCTCCATCTATCCGTCTATCTCTCCATCTTTCCGTCTGTCTCTGCATCTATCCGTCTATCTCTCCATCTATCCGTCTATCGCCATCTATCCGTCTATCTCCATCTATCCGTCTATCTCCATCTATCCGTCTATCTCCATCTATCCGTCTATCTCTCCATCTTTCCGCCTGTCTCTGCATCTATCCGTCTATCTCTCCATCTATCCGTCTGTCTCTCCATCTTTCCGTCTGTCTCTCCATCTTTCCGTCTGTCTCTGCATCTATCCGGCTATCTCTCCATCTATCCGTCTATCTCTCCATCTTTCCGTCTGTCTCTGCATCTATCCGTCTATCTCTCCATCTATCCGTCTGTCTCCATCTATCCGTCTATCTCTCCATCTATCCGTCTATCACTCCGTCTATCTCCCCATCAATTCGTCTGTCTCCATCTATCCGTCTATCTCCATCTATCCGTCTATCTCTCCATCTATCCATCTGTCTCTCCGCCTTTCCGTCTGTCTCTGCATCTATCCGTCTATCTCCATCTATCCGTCTATCTCTCCATCTATCCGTCTGTCTCTCCACCTTTCCGTCTGTCGCTCCATCTTTCCGTCTGTCTCTCCATCTATCCGTCTATCTCCATCTATCCGTCTGTCTCTCCATCTTTCCGTCTATCTCCGTCTATCCATCTATCTCTCCATCTATCCGTCTGTCTCTCCACCTTTCCGTCTGTCTCCGTCTAGCCGTCTATCTCCATCTATCCGTCTGTCTCCATCTATCCGTCTATCTCCATTATCCGTCTATCTCCATCTATCCGTCTATCTCCATCTATCCGTCTATCTCCATCTATCCGTCTATCTCCATCTATCCGTCTATCTCTCCATCTATCCATCTATCCGTCTATCTCTCCATCTTTCCGTCTGTCTCTGCATCTATCCGTCTATCTCTCCATCTTTCCGTCTGTCTCTGCATCTATCCGTCTATCTCTCCATCTATCCGTCTATCTCCATCTATCCGTCTATCTCTCCATCTTTCCGTCTGTCTCTGCATCTATCCGTCTATCTCTCCATCTTTCCGTCTATCTCTCCATCTTTCCGTCTGGCTCCATATATCCGTCTCTCTCTCCATCTTTCCGTCTATCTCCATCTATCCATCTATCTCTCCATCTATCCGTCTGTCTCTCCATCTTTCCGTCTGTCTCTGCATCGATCCGTCTATTTCTCCATCTTTCCGTCTGTCTCTCCATCTTTCCGTCTATCTCTGCATCTATCCGTCTATCTCCATCTATCCGTCTGTCTCTCCATCTGTCCATCTGTCTCTCCACCTTTCCGTCTGTCTCTGCATCTATCCGTCTATCTCTCCATCTATCCGTCTATCTCTCCATCTTTCCGTCTGTCTCTGCATCTATCCGTATATCTCCATCTATCCGTCTGTCTCTCCATCTATCTCTCCATCTTTCCGTCTGTCTCTCCATCTATCCGTCTATCTCCATCTATCCGTCTATCTCCATCTATCCGTCTGTCTCTCCATCTATCCGTCTATCACTCCGTCTATCTCTGCATCTATCCGTCTATCTCTCCGTCTATCACTCCGTCTCTCTCTCCATCTATCCGTCTATCACTCCGTCTATCTCTCCATCTATCCGTCTATCTCCATCTATCCGTCTGTCTCTCCATCTATCCGTCTATCTCTGCATCTATCCGTCTATCTCCATCTATCCGTCTGTCTCTCCATCTGTCCATCTGTCTCTCCACCTTTCCGTCTGTCTCTGCATCTATCCGTCTATCTCTCCATCTATCCGTCTATCTCTCCATCTTTCCGTCTGTCTCTGCATCTATCCGTATATCTCCATCTATCCGTCTGTCTCTCCATCTATCTCTCCATCTTTCCGTCTGTCTCTCCATCTATCCGTCTATCTCCATCTATCCGTCTATCTCCATCTATCCGTCTGTCTCTCCATCTATCCGTCTATCACTCCGTCTATCTCTGCATCTATCCGTCTATCTCTCCGTCTATCACTCCGTCTATCTCTCCATCTATCCGTCTATCACTCCGTCTATCTCTCCATCTATCCGTCTATCTCCATCTATCCGTCTGTCTCTCCATCTATCCGTCTATCACTCCGTCTATCTATGCATCTATCCGTCTATCTCTCCGCCTATCACTCCGTCTATCTCTCCATCTATCTGTCTATCTCCATCTATCCGTCTGTCTCTCCATCTATCCGTCTGTCTCTCCATCTATCCATCTGTCTCTCCATCTATCTCTCCACCTCTCCGTCTACCTCTCCATCTCTCCGTCTATCTCTCCATATATCTGTCTATCTCCATATATCCGTCTATCTCCATCTATCCGTCTATCTCCATCTATCCGTCTGTCTCCATCTAGCCGTCTATCTCCATCTATCCGTCTATCTCTCCATCTATCCATCTATCTCCATCTATCCGTCTATCTCCATCTATCCGTCTATCTCTCCATCTTTCCGTCTGTCTCTGCATCTATCCGTCTATCTCTCCATCTATCCGTCTATCGCCATCTATCCGTCTATCTCTCCATCTTTCCGTCTGTCTCTGCATCTATCCGTCTATCTCTCCATCTTTCCGTCTATCTCTCCATCTTTCCGTCTATCTCCATATATCCGTCTATCTCTCCATCTTTCCGTCTATCTCCATCTATCCGTCTATCTCTCCATCTATCCGTCTATCTCTCCATCTAGCCGTCTATCTCCATCTATCCGTCTATCTCTCCATCTTTCCGTCTGTCTCTGCATCGATCCGTCTATCTCTCCATCTTTCCGTCTGTCTCTGCATCTATCCATCTATCTCCATCTATCCGTCTGTCTCTCCATCTATCCGTCTATCTCTCCATCTATCCATCTATCTCCATCTATCCGTCTGTCTCTCCATCTATCCGTCTATCTCCCCATCTATCCATCTATCTCTCCATCTATCCGTCTGTCTCTGCATCTTTCCGTCTGTCTCTCCATCTATCTCTCCATCTATCTCTCCATATATCTGTCTATCTCCATATATCCGTCTATATCCATCTATCCGTCTATCTCCATCTATCCGTCTGTCTCCATCTAGCCGTCTATCTCCATCTATCCGTCTATCTCTCCATCTATCCGTCTATCTCCATCTATCCATCTATCTCTACATCTATCCGTCTATCTCCATCTATCCGTCTATCTCTCCATCTTTCCGTCTGTCTCTGCATCTATCCGTCTATCTCTCCATCTATCCGTCTATCGCCATCTATCCGTCTATCTCTCCATCTTTCCGTCTGTCTCTGCATCTATCCGGCTATCTCTCCATCTATCTCTCCATCTATCAGTCTATCTCCATCTATCCGTCTATCTCTCCATCTTTCCGTCTGTCTCTGCATCTATCCGTCTATCTCTCCATCTATCCGTCTATCTCCATCTATCCGTCTATCTCCATCTATCCGTCTATCTCCATCTATCCGTCTATCTCTCCATCTTTCCGTCTGTCTCTGCATCTATCCGTCTATCTCTCCATCTATCCGTCTGTCTCTCCATCTTTCCGTCTGTCTCTCCATCTTTCCGTCTGTCTCTGCATCTATCCGGCTATCTCTCCATCTATCCGTCTATCTCTCCATCTTTCCGTCTGTCTCTGCATCTATCCGTCTATCTCTCCATCTTTCCGTCTGTCTCTGCATCGATCCGTCTATCTCTCCATCTTTCCGTCTGTCTCTGCATCTATCCGTCTATCTCTCCATCTATCCGTCTGTCTCCATCTATCCGTCTATCTCTCCATCTATCCGTCTATCACTCCGTCTATCTCTCCATCTATTCGTCTGTCTCTGCATCTATCCGTCTATCTCTCCATCTATCCGTCTATCTCCATCTATCCGTCTATCTCTCCATCTTTCCGTCTGTCTCTGCATCGATCCGTCTATCTCTCCATCTTTCCGTCTATCTCTCCATCTATCCGTCTATCTCCATCTATCCGTCTATCTCCATCTATCCGTCTATCTCTCCATCTATCCATCTGTCTCTCCACCTTTCCGTCTGTCTCTGCATCTATCCGTCTATCTCCATCTATCCGTCTATCTCTCCATCTATCCGTCTGTCTCTCCACCTTTCCGTCTGTCGCTCCATCTTTCCGTCTGTCTCTCCATCTATCCGTCTATCTCCATCTATCCGTCTGTCTCTCCATCTTTCCGTCTATCTCCGTCTATCCATCTATCTCTCCATCTATCCGTCTGTCTCTCCATCTTTCCGTCTGTCTCCGTCTAGCCGTCTATCTCCATCTATCCGTCTATCTCCATCTATCCGTCTATCTCCATCTATCCGTCTATCTCCATCTATCCGTCTATCTCCATCTATCCGTCTATCTCCATCTATCCGTCTATCTCTCCATCTTTCCGTCTGTCTCTGCATCTATCCGTCTATCTCTCCATCTTTCCGTCTGTCTCTGCATCTATCCGTCTATCTCTCCATCTATCCGTCTATCTCCATCTATCCGTCTATCTCTCCATCTTTCCGTCTGTCTCTGCATCTATCCGTCTATCTCTCCATCTTTCTGTCTATCTCTCCATCTTTCCGTCTATCTCCATATATCCGTCTATCTCTCCATCTTTCCGTCTATCTCCATCTATCCATCTATCTCTCCATCTATCCGTCTGTCTCTCCATCTTTCCGTCTGTCTCCGTCTATCCGTCTATCTCCATCTATCCGTCTATCTCTCCATCTTTCCGTCTGTCTCTGCATCTATCCGTCTATCTCTCCATCTTTCCGTCTGTCTCTGCATCTATCCGTCTATCTCTCCATCTATCCGTCTATCTCCATCTATCCGTCTATCTCTCCATCTTTCCGTCTGTCTCTGCATCTATCCGTCTATCTCTCCATCTTTCTGTCTATCTCTCCATCTTTCCGTCTATCTCCATATATCCGTCTATCTCTCCATCTTTCCGTCTATCTCCATCTATCCATCTATCTCTCCATCTATCCGTCTGTCTCTCCATCTTTCCGTCTGTCTCCGTCTAGCCGTCTATCTCCATCTATCCGTCTGTCTCTGCATCTATCCGGCTATCTCTCCATCTATCCGGCTATCTCTCCATCGATCCGTCTGTCTCTCCATCTATCCGTCTGTCTCTCCATCTATCCGTCTGTCTCTCCATCCATCCGTCTATCTCTCCATCTATCCGTCTATCTCTCCATCTATCCGTCTATCTCCATCTATCCGTCTATCTCTCCATCTATCCGTCTATCTCTCCATCTATCCGTCTATCTCCATCTTTCCGTCTGTCTCTGCATCTATCCGTCTATCTCTCCATCTATCCGTCTATCTCCATCTATCCGTCTATCTCTCCATCTATCCGTCTATCTCCATCTATCCGTCTATCTCTCCATCTATCCGTCTATCTCCATCTATCCGTCTATCTCCATCTATCCGTCTATCTCTCCATCTATCCGTCTATCTTCATCTATCCGTCTATCTCTCCATCTATCCGTCTATCTCCATCTATCCGTCTATCTCCATCTATCCGTCTATCTCTCCATCTATCCGTCTATCTCCATCTATCCGTCTATCTCTCCATCTATCCGTCTATCTCCATCTATCCGTCTATCTCTCCATCTATCCGTCTATCTCCATCTATCCGTCTATCTCCATCTATCCGTCTATCTCTCCATCTTTCCGTCTGTCTCTGCATCTATCCGTCTATCTCTCCATCTTTCCGTCTGTCTCTGCATCTATCCGTCTATCTCTCCATCTATCCGTCTATCTCCATCTATCCGTCTATCTCTCCATCTTTCCGTCTGTCTCTGCATCTATCCGTCTATCTCTCCATCTTTCCGTCTATCTCCATATATCCGTCTATCTCTCCATCTTTCCGTCTATCTCCATCTATCCGTCTATCTCTCCATCTATCCGCCTATCTCCATATATCCGGCTATCTCTCCATCTATCCGTCTATCTCCATCTATCCGTCTATCTCTCCATCTTTCCGTCTGTCTCTGCATCTATCCGTCTATCTCCCCATCTTTCCGTCTATCTCTCCATCTTTCCGTCTATCTCCATATATCCGGCTATCTCTCCATCTATCCGTCTATCTCCATCTATCCGTCTATCTCTCCATCTTTCCGTCTGTCTCTGCATCTATCCGTCTATCTCTCCATCTTTCCGTCTATCTCTCCATCTATCCGTCTATCTCCATCTATCCGTCTGTCTCTCCATCTATCCGTCTATCTCCATCTTTCCATCTGTCTCTGCATCTATCCGGCTATCTCTCCATCTATCCGTCTGTCTCTCCATCTATCCGTCTGTCTCTCCATCTATCCGTCTATCTCCATCTATCCGTCTATCTCCATCTCTCCGTCTATCTCTCCATCTTTCCGTCTGTCTCTGCATCTATCCGTCTATCTCTCCATCTTTCCGTCTGTCGCTCCATCTAGCCGTCTATCTCCATCTATCCGTCTATCTCTCCATCTATCCGTCTGTCTCTCCATCTATCCGTCTGTCTCTCCATCTTTCCGTCTGTCTCTCCACCTATCCGTCTGTCTCTCCATCTATCTGTCTATCTCCAGCTATCCGTCTATCTCCATATATCCGTCTATCTCCATCTATCCGTCTATCTCCATCTATCCGTCTATCTCTCCATCTTTCCGTCTATCTCCATCTATCCGTCTATCTCTCCATCTATCCGTCTATCTCTCCATCTTTCCGTCTGTCTCTGCATCTATCCGTCTATCTCTCCATCTATCCGTCTATCTCCATCTATCCGTCTATCTCTCCATCTTTCCGTCTGTCTCTGCATCTATCCGTCTATCTCGCCATCTTTCTGTCTATCTCTCCATCTTTCCATCTATCTCCATATATGCGTCTATCTCTCCATCTTTCCGTCTATCTCCATCTATCCGTCTATCTCTCCATCTATCCGACTGTCTCTCCATCTATCCGTCTATCTCCATCTATCCGTCTATCTCTCCATCTATCCGTCTGTCTCTCCATCTATCCGTCTATCTCCATCTATCCGTCTATATCTCCATCTGTCCGTCTGTCTCTGCAACTATCCGTCTATCTCTCCATCTATCCGTCTATCTCTCCATCTATCCGTCTATCTCTCCATCTTTCCGTCTGTCTCTGCATCTATCCGTCTATCTCTCCATCTATCCGTCTATCTCTCCATCTTTCCGTCTGTCTCTGCATCTATCCGTCTATCTCTCCATCTTTCCGTCTGTCTCTGCATCTATCCGTCTATCTCTCCATCTATCCGTCTATCTCCATCTATCCATCTATCTCTCCATCTTTCCGTCTGTCTCTGCATCTATCTGTCTATCTCTCCATCTTTCCGTCTATCTCTCCATTTTTCCGTCTATCTCTCCATCTTTCCGTCTGTCTCTGCATCTATCCGTCTATCTCTCCATCTATCCGTCTATCTCCATCTATCCGTCTATCTCTCCATCTTTCCGTCTGTCTCTGCATCTATCCGTCTATCTCTCCATCTTTCCGTCTATCTCCATATATCCGTCTATCTCTCCATCTTTCCGTCTATCTCCATCTATCCGTCTATCTCTCCATCTATCCGCCAATCTCCATATATCCGGCTATCTCTCCATCTATCCGTCTATCTCCATCTATCCGTCTATCTCTCCATCTTTCCGTCTGTCTCTGCATCGATCCGTCTATCTCTCCATCTTTCCGTCTATCTCTCCATCTTTCCGTCTATCTCCATATATCCGGCTATCTCTCCATCTATCCGTCTATCTCCATCTATCCGTCTATCTCTCCATCTTTCCGTCTGTCTCTGCATCTATCCGTCTATCTCTCCATCTTTCCGTCTATCTCTCCATCTATCCGTCTATCTCCATCTATCCGTCTGTCTCTCCATCTATCCGCCTATCTCCATCTTTCCGTCTGTCTCTGCATCTATCCGGCTATCTCTCCATCTTTCCGTCTGTCTCTGCATCTATCCGTCTATCTCTCCATCTTTCCGTCTGTCTCTGCATCTATCCGTCTATCTCTCCATCTATCCATCTATCTCCATCTATCCGTCTATCTCTCCATCTTTCCGTCTGTCTCTGCATCTATCCGTCTATCTCTCCATCTTTCCGTCTATCTCTCCATCTTTCCGTCTATCTCCATCTATCCGTCTATCTCTCCATCTATCCGTCTGTCTCTCCATCTTTCCGTCTGTCGCTCCATCTAGCCGTCGATCTCCATCTATCCGTCTATCTCTCCATCTTTCCGTCTGTCTCTGCATCTATCCGGCTATCTCTCCATCTATCCGTCTGTCTCTCCATCTATCCGTCTGTCTCTCCATCTTTCCGTCTGTCTCTCCATCTATCCGTCTGTCTCTCCATCTATCTGTCTATCTCCAGCTATCCGTCTATCTCCATATATCCGTCTATCTCCATCTATCCGTCTATCTCCATCTATCCGTCTATCTCTCCATCTTTCCGTCTATCTCCATCTATCCGTCTATCTCTCCATCTATCCGTCTATCTCTCCATCTTTCCGTCTGTCTCTGCATCTATCCGTCTATCTCTCCATCTATCCGTCTATCTCCATCTATCCGTCTATCTCTCCATCTTTCCGTCTGTCTCTGCATCTATCCGTCTATCTCGCCATCTTTCTGTCTATCTCTCCATCTTTCCGTCTATCTCCATATATCCGTCTATCTCTCCATCTTTCCGTCTATCTCCATCTATCCGTCTTATCTCTCCATCTATCCGACTATCTCTCCATTGATCCGTCTATCTCTCCATCTTTCCGTCTGTCTCTCCATCTATCCGTCTATCTCCATCTATCCGTCTATCTCTCCATCTATCCGTCTGTCTATCCATCTTTCCGTCTGTCTCTCCATCTATCCGTCTATCTCCATCTATCCGTCTATCTCTCCATCTTTCCGTCTGTCTCTGCATCTATCCGTCTATCTCTCCATCTTTCCGTCTGTCTCTGCATCTATCCGTCTATCTCTCCATCTATCCGTCTATCTCCATCTATCCGTCTATCTCTCCATCTTTCCGTCTGTCTCTGCATCTATCCGTCTATCTCTCCATCTTTCCGTCTATCTCCATATATCCGTCTATCTCTCCATCTTTCCGTCTATCTCCATCTATCCGTCTATCTCTCCATCTATCCGCCTATCTCCATATATCCGGCTATCTCTCCATCTATCCGTCTATCTCCATCTATCCGTCTATCTCTCCATCTTTCCGTCTGTCTCTGCATCTATCCGTCTATCTCTCCATCTTTCCGTCTATCTCTCCATCTTTCCGTCTATCTCCATATATCCGGCTATCTCTCCATCTATCCGTCTATCTCCATCTATCCGTCTATCTCTCCATCTTTCCGTCTGTCTCTGCATCTATCCGTCTATCTCTCCATCTTTCCGTCTATCTCTCCATCTATCCGTCTATCTCCATCTATCCGTCTGTCTCTCCATCTATGCGTCTATCTCCATCTTTCCGTCTGTCTCTGCATCTATCCGGCTATCTCTCCATCTATCCGTCTGTCTCTCCATCTATCCGTCTATCTCCATCTATCCGTCTATCTCCATCTATCCGTCTATCTCTTCATCTTTCCGTCTGTCTCTGCATCTATCCGTCTATCTCTCCATCTTTCCGTCTGTCGCTCCATCTAGCCGTCTATCTCCATCTATCCGTCTATCTCTCCATCTATCCGTCTGTCTCTCCATCTATCCGTCTGTCTCTCCATCTTTCCGTCTGTCTCTGCATCTATCCGTCTATCTCTCCATCTTTCCGTCTGTCTCTGCATCTATCCGTCTATCTCTCCATCTATCCATCTATCTCCATCTATCCGTCTATCTCTCCATCTTTCCGTCTGTCTCTGCATCTATCCGTCTATCTCTCCATCTTTCCGTCTATCTCTCCATCTTTCCGTCTATCTCCATCTATCCGTCTATCTCTCCATCTATCCGTCTGTCTCTCCATCTTTCCGTCTGTCGCTCCATCTAGCCGTCGATCTCCATCTATCCGTCTATCTCTCCATCTTTCCGTCTGTCTCTGCATCTATCCGGCTATCTCTCCATCTATCCGTCTGTCTCTCCATCTATCCGTCTGTCTCTCCATCTTTCCGTCTGTCTCTCCATCTATCCGTCTGTCTCTCCATCTATCTGTCTATCTCCAGCTATCCGTCTATCTCCATATATCCGTCTATCTCCATCTATCCGTCTATCTCCATCTATCCGTCTATCTCTCCATCTTTCCGTCTATCTCCATCTATCCGTCTATCTCTCCATCTATCCGTCTATCTCTCCATGTTTCCGTCTGTCTCTGCATCTATCCGTTTATCTCTCCATCTATCCGTCTATCTCCATCTATCCGTCTATCTCTCCATCTTTCCGTCTGTCTCTGCATCTATCCGTCTATCTCGCCATCTTTCTGTCTATCTCTCCATCTTTCCGTCTATCTCCATATATCCGTCTATCTCTCCATCTTTCCGTCTATCTCCATCTATCCGTCTTATCTCTCCATCTATCCGACTATCTCTCCATTGATCCGTCTATCTCTCCATCTTTCCGTCTGTCTCTCCATCTATCCGTCTATCTCCATCTATCCGTCTATCTCTCCATCTATCCGTCTGTCTATCCATCTTTCCGTCTGTCTCTCCATCTATCCGTCTATCTCCATCTATCCGTCTATCTCTCCATCTTTCCGTCTGTCTCTGCATCTATCCGTCTATCTCTCCATCTTTCCGTCTGTCTCTGCATCTATCCGTCTATCTCTCCATCTATCCGTCTATCTCCATCTATCCGTCTATCTCTCCATCTTTCCGTCTGTCTCTGCATCTATCCGTCTATCTCTCCATCTTTCCGTCTATCTCCATATATCCGTCTATCTCTCCATCTTTCCGTCTATCTCCATCTATCCGTCTATCTCTCCATCTATCCGCCTATCTCCATATATCCGGCTATCTCTCCATCTATCCGTCTATCTCCATCTATCCGTCTATCTCTCCATCTTTCCGTCTGTCTCTGCATCTATCCGTCTATCTCTCCATCTTTCCGTCTATCTCTCCATCTTTCCGTCTATCTCCATATATCCGGCTATCTCTCCATCTATCCGTCTATCTCCATCTATCCGTCTATCTCTCCATCTTTCCGTCTGTCTCTGCATCTATCCGTCTATCTCTCCATCTTTCCGTCTATCTCTCCATCTATCCGTCTATCTCCATCTATCCGTCTGTCTCTCCATCTATGCGTCTATCTCCATCTTTCCGTCTGTCTCTGCATCTATCCGGCTATCTCTCCATCTATCCGTCTGTCTCTCCATCTATCCGTCTATCTCCATCTATCCGTCTATCTCCATCTATCCGTCTATCTCTCCATCTTTCCGTCTGTCTCTGCATCTATCCGTCTATCTCTCCATCTTTCCGTCTGTCGCTCCATCTAGCCGTCTATCTCCATCTATCCGTCTATCTCTCCATCTATCCGTCTGTCTCTCCATCTATCCGTCTGTCTCTCCATCTTTCCGTCTGTCTCTCCACCTATCCGTCTGTCTCTCCATCTATCTGTCTATCTCCAGCTATCCGTCTATCTCCATATATCCGTCTATCTCCATCTATCCGTCTATCTCCATCTATCCGTCTATCTCTCCATCTTTCCGTCTATCTCCATCTATCCGTCTATCTCTCCATCTATCCGTCTATCTCTCCATCTTTCCGTCTGTCTCTGCATCTATCCGTCTATCTCTCCATCTATCCGTCTATCTCCATCTATCCGTCTATCTCTCCATCTTTCCGTCTGTCTCTGCATCTATCCGTCTATCTCGCCATCTTTCTGTCTATCTCTCCATCTTTCCGTCTATCTCCATATATGCGTCTATCTCTCCATCTTTCCGTCTATCTCCATCTATCCGTCTATCTCTCCATCTATCCGACTGTCTCTCCATCTATCCGTCTATCTCCATCTATCCGTCTATCTCTCCATCTATCCGTCTGTCTCTCCATCTTTCCGTCTGTCTCTCCATCTATCCGTCTATCTCCATCTATCCGTCTATCTCTCCATCTATCCGTCTATCTCCATCTATCCGTCTATCTCTCCATCTGTCCGTCTGTCTCTGCAACTATCCGTCTATCTCTCCATCTATCCGTCTATCTCTCCATCTGTCCGTCTGTCTCTGCAACTATCCGTCTATCTCTCCATCTATCCGTCTATCTCTCTATCTATCCGTCTATCTCTCCATCTTTCCGTCTGTCTCTGCATCTATCCGTCTATCTCTCCATCTATCCGTCTATCTCTCCATCTTTCCGTCTGTCTCTGCATCTATCCGTCTATCTCTCCATCTTTCCGTCTGTCTCTGCATCTATCCGTCTATCTCTCCATCTATCCGTCTATCTCCATCTATCCATCTATCTCTCCATCTTTCCGTCTGTCTCTGCATCTATCTGTCTATCTCTCCATCTTTCCGTCTATCTCTCCATTTTTCCGTCTATCTCTCCATCTTTCCGTCTGTCTCTGCATCTATCCGTCTATCTCTCCATCTATCCGTCTATCTCCATCTATCCGTCTATCTCTCCATCTTTCCGTCTGTCTCTGCATCTATCCGTCTATCTCTCCATCTTTCCGTCTATCTCCATATATCCGTCTATCTCTCCATCTTTCCGTCTATCTCCATCTATCCGTCTATCTCTCCATCTATCCGCCAATCTCCATATATCCGGCTATCTCTCCATCTATCCGTCTATCTCCATCTATCCGTCTATCTCTCCATCTTTCCGTCTGTCTCTTCATCTATCCGTCTATCTCTCCATCTTTCCGTCTATCTCTCCATCTTTCCGTCTATCTCCATATATCCGGCTATCTCTCCATCTATCCGTCTATCTCCATCTATCCGTCTATCTCTCCATCTATCCGTCTGTCTCTCCATCTTTCCGTCTGTCTCTCCATCTATCCGTCTATCTCCATCTATCCGTCTATCTCTCCATCTATCCGTCTATCTCCATCTATCCGTCTATCTCTCCATCTGTCCGTCTGTCTCTGCAACTATCCGTCTATCTCTCCATCTATCCGTCTATCTCTCCATCTGTCCGTCTGTCTCTGCAACTATCCGTCTATCTCTCCATCTATCCGTCTATCTCTCCATCTATCCGTCTATCTCTCCATCTTTCCGTCTGTCTCTGCATCTATCCGTCTATCTCTCCATCTATCCGTCTATCTCTCCATCTTTCCGTCTGTCTCTGCATCTATCCGTCTATCTCTCCATCTTTCCGTCTGTCTCTGCATCTATCCGTCTATCTCTCCATCTATCCGTCTATCTCTCCATCTATCCATCTATCTCTCCATCTTTCCGTCTGTCTCTGCATCTATCTGTCTATCTCTCCATCTTTCCGTCTATCTCTCCATTTTTCCGTCTATCTCTCCATCTTTCCGTCTGTCTCTGCATCTATCCGTCTATCTCTCCATCTATCCGTCTATCTCCATCTATCCGTCTATCTCTCCATCTTTCCGTCTGTCTCTGCATCTATCCGTCTATCTCTCCATCTTTCCGTCTATCTCCATATATCCGTCTATCTCTCCATCTTTCCGTCTATCTCCATCTATCCGTCTATCTCTCCATCTATCCGCCAATCTCCATATATCCGGCTATCTCTCCATCTATCCGTCTATCTCCATCTATCCGTCTATCTCTCCATCTTTCCGTCTGTCTCTGCATCTATCCGTCTATCTCTCCATCTTTCCGTCTATCTCTCCATCTATCCGTCTATCTCCATCTATCCGTCTGTCTCTCCATCTATCCGTCTATCTCCATCTTTCCGTCTGTCTCTGCATCTAT
The DNA here is from genome assembly GCF_047496885.1 of Scyliorhinus torazame. Lineage (NCBI taxonomy): Eukaryota > Metazoa > Chordata > Chondrichthyes > Carcharhiniformes > Scyliorhinidae > Scyliorhinus > Scyliorhinus torazame. The sequence continues at coordinate 13,171 of NW_027308374.1, read as the reverse complement.
CCGGCTATCTCTCCATCTATCCGTCTGTCTCTCCATCTATCCGTCTGTCTCTCCATCTATCCGTCTATCTCCATCTATCCGTCTATCTCCATCTATCCGTCTATCTCTCCATCTTTCCGTCTGTCTCTGCATCTATCCGTCTATCTCTCCATCTTTCCGTCTGTCTCTGCATCTATCCGTCTATCTCTCCATCTATCCATCTATCTCCATCTATCCGTCTATCTCTCCATCTTTCCGTCTGTCTCTGCATCTATCCGTCTATCTCTCCATCTTTCCGTCTATCTCTCCATCTTTCCGTCTATCTCCATCTATCCGTCTATCTCTCCATCTATCCGTCTGTCTCTCCATCTTTCCGTCTGTCGCTCCATCTAGCCGTCGATCTCCATCTATCCGTCTATCTCTCCATCTTTCCGTCTGTCTCTGCATCTATCCGGCTATCTCTCCATCTATCCGTCTGTCTCTCCATCTATCCGTCTGTCTCTCCATCTTTCCGTCTGTCTCTCCATCTATCCGTCTGTCTCTCCATCTATCTGTCTATCTCCAGCTATCCGTCTATCTCCATATATCCGTCTATCTCCATCTATCCGTCTATCTCCATCTATCCGTCTATCTCTCCATCTTTCCGTCTATCTCCATCTATCCGTCTATCTCTCCATCTATCCGTCTATCTCTCCATCTTTCCGTCTGTCTCTGCATCTATCCGTCTATCTCTCCATCTATCCGTCTATCTCCATCTATCCGTCTATCTCTCCATCTTTCCGTCTGTCTCTGCATCTATCCGTCTATCTCGCCATCTTTCTGTCTATCTCTCCATCTTTCCGTCTATCTCCATATATCCGTCTATCTCTCCATCTTTCCGTCTATCTCCATCTATCCGTCTTATCTCTCCATCTATCCGACTATCTCTCCATTGATCCGTCTATCTCTCCATCTTTCCGTCTGTCTCTCCATCTATCCGTCTATCTCCATCTATCCGTCTATCTCTCCATCTATCCGTCTGTCTATCCATCTTTCCGTCTGTCTCTCCATCTATCCGTCTATCTCCATCTATCCGTCTATCTCTCCATCTTTCCGTCTGTCTCTGCATCTATCCGTCTATCTCTCCATCTTTCCGTCTGTCTCTGCATCTATCCGTCTATCTCTCCATCTATCCGTCTATCTCCATCTATCCGTCTATCTCTCCATCTTTCCGTCTGTCTCTGCATCTATCCGTCTATCTCTCCATCTATCCGTCTATCGCCATCTATCCGTCTATCTCTCCATCTTTCCGTCTGTCTCTGCATCTATCCGGCTATCTCTCCATCTATCTCTCCATCTATCAGTCTATCTCCATCTATCCGTCTATCTCTCCATCTTTCCGTCTGTCTCTGCATCTATCCGTCTATCTCTCCATCTATCCGTCTATCTCCATCTATCCGTCTATCTCCATCTATCCGTCTATCTCCATCTATCCGTCTATCTCTCCATCTTTCCGTCTGTCTCTGCATCTATCCGTCTATCTCTCCATCTATCCGTCTGTCTCTCCATCTTTCCGTCTGTCTCTCCATCTTTCCGTCTGTCTCTGCATCTATCCGGCTATCTCTCCATCTATCCGTCTATCTCTCCATCTTTCCGTCTGTCTCTGCATCTATCCGTCTATCTCTCCATCTTTCCGTCTGTCTCTGCATCGATCCGTCTATCTCTCCATCTTTCCGTCTGTCTCTGCATCTATCCGTCTATCTCTCCATCTATCCGTCTGTCTCCATCTATCCGTCTATCTCTCCATCTATCCGTCTATCACTCCGTCTATCTCTCCATCTATTCGTCTGTCTCTGCATCTATCCGTCTATCTCTCCATCTATCCGTCTATCTCCATCTATCCGTCTATCTCTCCATCTTTCCGTCTGTCTCTGCATCGATCCGTCTATCTCTCCATCTTTCCGTCTATCTCTCCATCTATCCGTCTATCTCCATCTATCCGTCTATCTCCATCTATCCGTCTATCTCTCCATCTATCCATCTGTCTCTCCACCTTTCCGTCTGTCTCTGCATCTATCCGTCTATCTCCATCTATCCGTCTATCTCTCCATCTATCCGTCTGTCTCTCCACCTTTCCGTCTGTCGCTCCATCTTTCCGTCTGTCTCTCCATCTATCCGTCTATCTCCATCTATCCGTCTGTCTCTCCATCTTTCCGTCTATCTCCGTCTATCCATCTATCTCTCCATCTATCCGTCTGTCTCTCCATCTTTCCGTCTGTCTCCGTCTAGCCGTCTATCTCCATCTATCCGTCTATCTCCATCTATCCGTCTATCTCCATCTATCCGTCTATCTCCATCTATCCGTCTATCTCCATCTATCCGTCTATCTCCATCTATCCGTCTATCTCTCCATCTTTCCGTCTGTCTCTGCATCTATCCGTCTATCTCTCCATCTTTCCGTCTGTCTCTGCATCTATCCGTCTATCTCTCCATCTATCCGTCTATCTCCATCTATCCGTCTATCTCTCCATCTTTCCGTCTGTCTCTGCATCTATCCGTCTATCTCTCCATCTTTCTGTCTATCTCTCCATCTTTCCGTCTATCTCCATATATCCGTCTATCTCTCCATCTTTCCGTCTATCTCCATCTATCCATCTATCTCTCCATCTATCCGTCTGTCTCTCCATCTTTCCGTCTGTCTCCGTCTATCCGTCTATCTCCATCTATCCGTCTATCTCTCCATCTTTCCGTCTGTCTCTGCATCTATCCGTCTATCTCTCCATCTTTCCGTCTGTCTCTGCATCTATCCGTCTATCTCTCCATCTATCCGTCTATCTCCATCTATCCGTCTATCTCTCCATCTTTCCGTCTGTCTCTGCATCTATCCGTCTATCTCTCCATCTTTCTGTCTATCTCTCCATCTTTCCGTCTATCTCCATATATCCGTCTATCTCTCCATCTTTCCGTCTATCTCCATCTATCCATCTATCTCTCCATCTATCCGTCTGTCTCTCCATCTTTCCGTCTGTCTCCGTCTAGCCGTCTATCTCCATCTATCCGTCTGTCTCTGCATCTATCCGGCTATCTCTCCATCTATCCGGCTATCTCTCCATCTATCTGGCTATCTCTCCATCGATCCGTCTGTCTCTCCATCTATCCGTCTGTCTCTCCATCCATCCGTCTATCTCTCCATCTATCCGTCTATCTCTCCATCTATCCGTCTATCTCCATCTATCCGTCTATCTCTCCATCTATCCGTCTATCTCTCCATCTATCCGTCTATCTCCATCTTTCCGTCTGTCTCTGCATCTATCCGTCTATCTCTCCATCTATCCGTCTATCTCCATCTATCCGTCTATCTCTCCATCTATCCGTCTATCTCCATCTATCCGTCTATCTCTCCATCTATCCGTCTATCTCCATCTATCCGTCTATCTCCATCTATCCGTCTATCTCTCCATCTATCCGTCTATCTTCATCTATCCGTCTATCTCTCCATCTATCCGTCTATCTCCATCTATCCGTCTATCTCCATCTATCCGTCTATCTCTCCATCTATCCGTCTATCTCCATCTATCCGTCTATCTCTCCATCTATCCGTCTATCTCCATCTATCCGTCTATCTCTCCATCTATCCGTCTATCTCCATCTATCCGTCTATCTCCATCTATCCGTCTATCTCTCCATCTTTCCGTCTGTCTCTGCATCTATCCGTCTATCTCTCCATCTTTCCGTCTGTCTCTGCATCTATCCGTCTATCTCTCCATCTATCCGTCTATCTCCATCTATCCGTCTATCTCTCCATCTTTCCGTCTGTCTCTGCATCTATCCGTCTATCTCTCCATCTTTCCGTCTATCTCCATATATCCGTCTATCTCTCCATCTTTCCGTCTATCTCCATCTATCCGTCTATCTCTCCATCTATCCGCCTATCTCCATATATCCGGCTATCTCTCCATCTATCCGTCTATCTCCATCTATCCGTCTATCTCTCCATCTTTCCGTCTGTCTCTGCATCTATCCGTCTATCTCCCCATCTTTCCGTCTATCTCTCCATCTTTCCGTCTATCTCCATATATCCGGCTATCTCTCCATCTATCCGTCTATCTCCATCTATCCGTCTATCTCTCCATCTTTCCGTCTATCTCTCCATCTATCCGTCTATCTCCATCTATCCGTCTGTCTCTCCATCTATCCGTCTATCTCCATCTTTCCATCTGTCTCTGCATCTATCCGGCTATCTCTCCATCTATCCGTCTGTCTCTCCATCTATCCGTCTGTCTCTCCATCTATCCGTCTATCTCCATCTATCCGTCTATCTCCATCTCTCCGTCTATCTCTCCATCTTTCCGTCTGTCTCTGCATCTATCCGTCTATCTCTCCATCTTTCCGTCTGTCGCTCCATCTAGCCGTCTATCTCCATCTATCCGTCTATCTCTCCATCTATCCGTCTGTCTCTCCATCTATCCGTCTGTCTCTCCATCTTTCCGTCTGTCTCTCCACCTATCCGTCTGTCTCTCCATCTATCTGTCTATCTCCAGCTATCCGTCTATCTCCATATATCCGTCTATCTCCATCTATCCGTCTATCTCCATCTATCCGTCTATCTCTCCATCTTTCCGTCTATCTCCATCTATCCGTCTATCTCTCCATCTATCCGTCTATCTCTCCATCTTTCCGTCTGTCTCTGCATCTATCCGTCTATCTCTCCATCTATCCGTCTATCTCCATCTATCCGTCTATCTCTCCATCTTTCCGTCTGTCTCTGCATCTATCCGTCTATCTCGCCATCTTTCTGTCTATCTCTCCATCTTTCCATCTATCTCCATATATGCGTCTATCTCTCCATCTTTCCGTCTATCTCCATCTATCCGTCTATCTCTCCATCTATCCGACTGTCTCTCCATCTATCCGTCTATCTCCATCTATCCGTCTATCTCTCCATCTATCCGTCTGTCTCTCCATCTATCCGTCTATCTCCATCTATCCGTCTATATCTCCATCTGTCCGTCTGTCTCTGCAACTATCCGTCTATCTCTCCATCTATCCGTCTATCTCTCCATCTATCCGTCTATCTCTCCATCTTTCCGTCTGTCTCTGCATCTATCCGTCTATCTCTCCATCTATCCGTCTATCTCTCCATCTTTCCGTCTGTCTCTGCATCTATCCGTCTATCTCTCCATCTTTCCGTCTGTCTCTGCATCTATCCGTCTATCTCTCCATCTATCCGTCTATCTCCATCTATCCATCTATCTCTCCATCTTTCCGTCTGTCTCTGCATCTATCTGTCTATCTCTCCATCTTTCCGTCTATCTCTCCATTTTTCCGTCTATCTCTCCATCTTTCCGTCTGTCTCTGCATCTATCCGTCTATCTCTCCATCTATCCGTCTATCTCCATCTATCCGTCTATCTCTCCATCTTTCCGTCTGTCTCTGCATCTATCCGTCTATCTCTCCATCTTTCCGTCTATCTCCATATATCCGTCTATCTCTCCATCTTTCCGTCTATCTCCATCTATCCGTCTATCTCTCCATCTATCCGCCAATCTCCATATATCCGGCTATCTCTCCATCTATCCGTCTATCTCCATCTATCCGTCTATCTCTCCATCTTTCCGTCTGTCTCTGCATCTATCCGTCTATCTCTCCATCTTTCCGTCTATCTCTCCATCTTTCCGTCTATCTCCATATATCCGGCTATCTCTCCATCTATCCGTCTATCTCCATCTATCCGTCTATCTCTCCATCTTTCCGTCTGTCTCTGCATCTATCCGTCTATCTCTCCATCTTTCCGTCTATCTCTCCATCTATCCGTCTATCTCCATCTATCCGTCTGTCTCTCCATCTATCCGCCTATCTCCATCTTTCCGTCTGTCTCTGCATCTATCCGGCTATCTCTCCATCTATCCGTCTGTCTCTCCATCTATCCGTCTGTCTCTCCATCTATCCGTCTATCTCCATCTATCCGTCTATCTCCATCTATCCGTCTATCTCTCCATCTTTCCGTCTGTCTCTGCATCTATCCGTCTATCTCTCCATCTTTCCGTCTGTCTCTGCATCTATCCGTCTATCTCTCCATCTATCCATCTATCTCCATCTATCCGTCTATCTCTCCATCTTTCCGTCTGTCTCTGCATCTATCCGTCTATCTCTCCATCTTTCCGTCTATCTCTCCATCTTTCCGTCTATCTCCATCTATCCGTCTATCTCTCCATCTATCCGTCTGTCTCTCCATCTTTCCGTCTGTCGCTCCATCTAGCCGTCGATCTCCATCTATCCGTCTATCTCTCCATCTTTCCGTCTGTCTCTGCATCTATCCGGCTATCTCTCCATCTATCCGTCTGTCTCTCCATCTATCCGTCTGTCTCTCCATCTTTCCGTCTGTCTCTCCATCTATCCGTCTGTCTCTCCATCTATCTGTCTATCTCCAGCTATCCGTCTATCTCCATATATCCGTCTATCTCCATCTATCCGTCTATCTCCATCTATCCGTCTATCTCTCCATCTTTCCGTCTATCTCCATCTATCCGTCTATCTCTCCATCTATCCGTCTATCTCTCCATCTTTCCGTCTGTCTCTGCATCTATCCGTCTATCTCTCCATCTATCCGTCTATCTCCATCTATCCGTCTATCTCTCCATCTTTCCGTCTGTCTCTGCATCTATCCGTCTATCTCGCCATCTTTCTGTCTATCTCTCCATCTTTCCGTCTATCTCCATATATCCGTCTATCTCTCCATCTTTCCGTCTATCTCCATCTATCCGTCTTATCTCTCCATCTATCCGACTATCTCTCCATTGATCCGTCTATCTCTCCATCTTTCCGTCTGTCTCTCCATCTATCCGTCTATCTCCATCTATCCGTCTATCTCTCCATCTATCCGTCTGTCTATCCATCTTTCCGTCTGTCTCTCCATCTATCCGTCTATCTCCATCTATCCGTCTATCTCTCCATCTTTCCGTCTGTCTCTGCATCTATCCGTCTATCTCTCCATCTTTCCGTCTGTCTCTGCATCTATCCGTCTATCTCTCCATCTATCCGTCTATCTCCATCTATCCGTCTATCTCTCCATCTTTCCGTCTGTCTCTGCATCTATCCGTCTATCTCTCCATCTTTCCGTCTATCTCCATATATCCGTCTATCTCTCCATCTTTCCGTCTATCTCCATCTATCCGTCTATCTCTCCATCTATCCGCCTATCTCCATATATCCGGCTATCTCTCCATCTATCCGTCTATCTCCATCTATCCGTCTATCTCTCCATCTTTCCGTCTGTCTCTGCATCTATCCGTCTATCTCTCCATCTTTCCGTCTATCTCACCATCTTTCCGTCTATCTCCATATATCCGGCTATCTCTCCATCTATCCGTCTATCTCCATCTATCCGTCTATCTCTCCATCTTTCCGTCTGTCTCTGCATCTATCCGTCTATCTCTCCATCTTTCCGTCTATCTCTCCATCTATCCGTCTATCTCCATCTATCCGTCTGTCTCTCCATCTATGCGTCTATCTCCATCTTTCCGTCTGTCTCTGCATCTATCCGGCTATCTCTCCATCTATCCGTCTGTCTCTCCATCTATCCGTCTATCTCCATCTATCCGTCTATCTCCATCTATCCGTCTATCTCTTCATCTTTCCGTCTGTCTCTGCATCTATCCGTCTATCTCTCCATCTTTCCGTCTGTCGCTCCATCTAGCCGTCTATCTCCATCTATCCGTCTATCTCTCCATCTATCCGTCTGTCTCTCCATCTATCCGTCTGTCTCTCCATCTTTCCGTCTGTCTCTGCATCTATCCGTCTATCTCTCCATCTTTCCGTCTGTCTCTGCATCTATCCGTCTATCTCTCCATCTATCCATCTATCTCCATCTATCCGTCTATCTCTCCATCTTTCCGTCTGTCTCTGCATCTATCCGTCTATCTCTCCATCTTTCCGTCTATCTCTCCATCTTTCCGTCTATCTCCATCTATCCGTCTATCTCTCCATCTATCCGTCTGTCTCTCCATCTTTCCGTCTGTCGCTCCATCTAGCCGTCGATCTCCATCTATCCGTCTATCTCTCCATCTTTCCGTCTGTCTCTGCATCTATCCGGCTATCTCTCCATCTATCCGTCTGTCTCTCCATCTATCCGTCTGTCTCTCCATCTTTCCGTCTGTCTCTCCATCTATCCGTCTGTCTCTCCATCTATCTGTCTATCTCCAGCTATCCGTCTATCTCCATATATCCGTCTATCTCCATCTATCCGTCTATCTCCATCTATCCGTCTATCTCTCCATCTTTCCGTCTATCTCCATCTATCCGTCTATCTCTCCATCTATCCGTCTATCTCTCCATGTTTCCGTCTGTCTCTGCATCTATCCGTCTATCTCTCCATCTATCCGTCTATCTCCATCTATCCGTCTATCTCTCCATCTTTCCGTCTGTCTCTGCATCTATCCGTCTATCTCGCCATCTTTCTGTCTATCTCTCCATCTTTCCGTCTATCTCCATATATCCGTCTATCTCTCCATCTTTCCGTCTATCTCCATCTATCCGTCTTATCTCTCCATCTATCCGACTATCTCTCCATTGATCCGTCTATCTCTCCATCTTTCCGTCTGTCTCTCCATCTATCCGTCTATCTCCATCTATCCGTCTATCTCTCCATCTATCCGTCTGTCTATCCATCTTTCCGTCTGTCTCTCCATCTATCCGTCTATCTCCATCTATCCGTCTATCTCTCCATCTTTCCGTCTGTCTCTGCATCTATCCGTCTATCTCTCCATCTTTCCGTCTGTCTCTGCATCTATCCGTCTATCTCTCCATCTATCCGTCTATCTCCATCTATCCGTCTATCTCTCCATCTTTCCGTCTGTCTCTGCATCTATCCGTCTATCTCTCCATCTTTCCGTCTATCTCCATATATCCGTCTATCTCTCCATCTTTCCGTCTATCTCCATCTATCCGTCTATCTCTCCATCTATCCGCCTATCTCCATATATCCGGCTATCTCTCCATCTATCCGTCTATCTCCATCTATCCGTCTATCTCTCCATCTTTCCGTCTGTCTCTGCATCTATCCGTCTATCTCTCCATCTTTCCGTCTATCTCTCCATCTTTCCGTCTATCTCCATATATCCGGCTATCTCTCCATCTATCCGTCTATCTCCATCTATCCGTCTATCTCTCCATCTTTCCGTCTGTCTCTGCATCTATCCGTCTATCTCTCCATCTTTCCGTCTATCTCTCCATCTATCCGTCTATCTCCATCTATCCGTCTGTCTCTCCATCTATGCGTCTATCTCCATCTTTCCGTCTGTCTCTGCATCTATCCGGCTATCTCTCCATCTATCCGTCTGTCTCTCCATCTATCCGTCTATCTCCATCTATCCGTCTATCTCCATCTATCCGTCTATCTCTCCATCTTTCCGTCTGTCTCTGCATCTATCCGTCTATCTCTCCATCTTTCCGTCTGTCGCTCCATCTAGCCGTCTATCTCCATCTATCCGTCTATCTCTCCATCTATCCGTCTGTCTCTCCATCTATCCGTCTGTCTCTCCATCTTTCCGTCTGTCTCTCCACCTATCCGTCTGTCTCTCCATCTATCTGTCTATCTCCAGCTATCCGTCTATCTCCATATATCCGTCTATCTCCATCTATCCGTCTATCTCCATCTATCCGTCTATCTCTCCATCTTTCCGTCTATCTCCATCTATCCGTCTATCTCTCCATCTATCCGTCTATCTCTCCATCTTTCCGTCTGTCTCTGAATCTATCCGTCTATCTCTCCATCTATCCGTCTATCTCCATCTATCCGTCTATCTCTCCATCTTTCCGTCTGTCTCTGCATCTATCCGTCTATCTCGCCATCTTTCTGTCTATCTCTCCATCTTTCCGTCTATCTCCATATATGCGTCTATCTCTCCATCTTTCCGTCTATCTCCATCTATCCGTCTATCTCTCCATCTATCCGACTGTCTCTCCATCTATCCGTCTATCTCCATCTATCCGTCTATCTCTCCATCTATCCGTCTGTCTCTCCATCTTTCCGTCTGTCTCTCCATCTATCCGTCTATCTCCATCTATCCGTCTATCTCTCCATCTATCCGTCTATCTCCATCTATCCGTCTATCTCTCCATCTGTCCGTCTGTCTCTGCAACTATCCGTCTATCTCTCCATCTATCCGTCTATCTCTCCATCTGTCCGTCTGTCTCTGCAACTATCCGTCTATCTCTCCATCTATCCGTCTATCTCTCTATCTATCCGTCTATCTCTCCATCTTTCCGTCTGTCTCTGCATCTATCCGTCTATCTCTCCATCTATCCGTCTATCTCTCCATCTTTCCGTCTGTCTCTGCATCTATCCGTCTATCTCTCCATCTTTCCGTCTGTCTCTGCATCTATCCGTCTATCTCTCCATCTATCCGTCTATCTCCATCTATCCATCTATCTCTCCATCTTTCCGTCTGTCTCTGCATCTATCTGTCTATCTCTCCATCTTTCCGTCTATCTCTCCATTTTTCCGTCTATCTCTCCATCTTTCCGTCTGTCTCTGCATCTATCCGTCTATCTCTCCATCTATCCGTCTATCTCCATCTATCCGTCTATCTCTCCATCTTTCCGTCTGTCTCTGCATCTATCCGTCTATCTCTCCATCTTTCCGTCTATCTCCATATATCCGTCTATCTCTCCATCTTTCCGTCTATCTCCATCTATCCGTCTATCTCTCCATCTATCCGCCAATCTCCATATATCCGGCTATCTCTCCATCTATCCGTCTATCTCCATCTATCCGTCTATCTCTCCATCTTTCCGTCTGTCTCTTCATCTATCCGTCTATCTCTCCATCTTTCCGTCTATCTCTCCATCTTTCCGTCTATCTCCATATATCCGGCTATCTCTCCATCTATCCGTCTATCTCCATCTATCCGTCTATCTCTCCATCTATCCGTCTGTCTCTCCATCTTTCCGTCTGTCTCTCCATCTATCCGTCTATCTCCATCTATCCGTCTATCTCTCCATCTATCCGTCTATCTCCATCTATCCGTCTATCTCTCCATCTGTCCGTCTGTCTCTGCAACTATCCGTCTATCTCTCCATCTATCCGTCTATCTCTCCATCTGTCCGTCTGTCTCTGCAACTATCCGTCTATCTCTCCATCTATCCGTCTATCTCTCCATCTATCCGTCTATCTCTCCATCTTTCCGTCTGTCTCTGCATCTATCCGTCTATCTCTCCATCTATCCGTCTATCTCTCCATCTTTCCGTCTGTCTCTGCATCTATCCGTCTATCTCTCCATCTTTCCGTCTGTCTCTGCATCTATCCGTCTATCTCTCCATCTATCCGTCTATCTCTCCATCTATCCATCTATCTCTCCATCTTTCCGTCTGTCTCTGCATCTATCTGTCTATCTCTCCATCTTTCCGTCTATCTCTCCATTTTTCCGTCTATCTCTCCATCTTTCCGTCTGTCTCTGCATCTATCCGTCTATCTCTCCATCTATCCGTCTATCTCCATCTATCCGTCTATCTCTCCATCTTTCCGTCTGTCTCTGCATCTATCCGTCTATCTCTCCATCTTTCCGTCTATCTCCATATATCCGTCTATCTCTCCATCTTTCCGTCTATCTCCATCTATCCGTCTATCTCTCCATCTATCCGCCAATCTCCATATATCCGGCTATCTCTCCATCTATCCGTCTATCTCCATCTATCCGTCTATCTCTCCATCTTTCCGTCTGTCTCTGCATCTATCCGTCTATCTCTCCATCTTTCCGTCTATCTCTCCATCTATCCGTCTATCTCCATCTATCCGTCTGTCTCTCCATCTATCCGTCTATCTCCATCTTTCCGTCTGTCTCTGCATCTATCCGGCTATCTCTCCATCTATCCGTCTGTCTCTCCATCTATCCGTCTGTCTCTCCATCTATCCGTCTATCTCCATCTATCCGTCTATCTCCATCTATCCGTCTATCTCTCCATCTTTCCGTCTGTCTCTGCATCTATCCGTCTATCTCTCCATCTTTCCGTCTGTCTCTGCATCTATCCGTCTATCTCTCCATCTATCCATCTATCTCCATCTATCCGTCTATCTCTCCATCTTTCCGTCTGTCTCTGCATCTATCCGTCTATCTCTCCATCTTTCCGTCTATCTCTCCATCTTTCCGTCTATCTCCATCTATCCGTCTATCTCTCCATCTATCCGTCTGTCTCTCCATCTTTCCGTCTGTCGCTCCATCTAGCCGTCGATCTCCATCTATCCGTCTATCTCTCCATCTTTCCGTCTGTCTCTGCATCTATCCGGCTATCTCTCCATCTATCCGTCTGTCTCTCCATCTATCCGTCTGTCTCTCCATCTTTCCGTCTGTCTCTCCATCTATCCGTCTGTCTCTCCATCTATCTGTCTATCTCCAGCTATCCGTCTATCTCCATATATCCGTCTATCTCCATCTATCCGTCTATCTCCATCTATCCGTCTATCTCTCCATCTTTCCGTCTATCTCCATCTATCCGTCTATCTCTCCATCTATCCGTCTATCTCTCCATCTTTCCGTCTGTCTCTGCATCTATCCGTCTATCTCTCCATCTATCCGTCTATCTCCATCTATCCGTCTATCTCTCCATCTTTCCGTCTGTCTCTGCATCTATCCGTCTATCTCGCCATCTTTCTGTCTATCTCTCCATCTTTCCGTCTATCTCCATATATCCGTCTATCTCTCCATCTTTCCGTCTATCTCCATCTATCCGTCTTATCTCTCCATCTATCCGACTATCTCTCCATTGATCCGTCTATCTCTCCATCTTTCCGTCTGTCTCTCCATCTATCCGTCTATCTCCATCTATCCGTCTATCTCTCCATCTATCCGTCTATCTCTCCATCTTTCCGTCTGTCTCTGCATCTATCTGTCTATCTCTCCATCTTTCCGTCTATCTCTCCATTTTTCCGTCTATCTCCATATATCTGTCTATCTCTCCATCTTTCCGTCTATCTCCATCTATTCGTCTACCTCTCCATTGTTGCTAACTTTCCGTTGGTTCAATTGCTCTGTTTTATAACCTTTGCTCTCGAGTCGCCAGGTATCTTTATGATACCGCCACGAGGTTCAAGTCCGAGTACTGATCAATAACCCAATACACCGATTAGTAAGATTCAAATCAAAGCACATTTATTATACACAGTAATCGCTACTCATGCACAAATTCCACGTCTAAGCTACTTCTACAACTAACAGGC